>NC_059085.1:46873071-46874551 GCF_020497125.1 Mauremys mutica
GTTAGGGTTAGGGTTAGGGTTAGGGTTAGGGTTTAGGGTTTGGGGGTTAGGGGTGGGGTTAGGGTGTGGGGGGGGGTGGGGGGGGGGGTGGGGGGTGGGGGGGGGGGGTGGGGGTTGGGGGGGGGGTGGGGGTGGGGTGGGGGGTGGGGGGGGGGGGGGGGGTGGGGGTGGGGGTGGGGGTGGGGTGTGGGGCTGTGGGTTTGGTTTGGGGGTGGGGGTGGGGTGGGGGTTAGGGTTTGGGGTGGGGGTGGGGGTGGGGTTTGGGTGTGGGGTTAGGGTGGGGGCTGGAGGGTTAGGTGTGGGGGAGGGGGTGGGGGTGGGGGTTAGGGTGTGGGGGGGGTTGGGTGGGGGGTGGGGGTGGGGGTGGGGTTGTGGGTGGGGGTGGGGGTTAGGGTGAGGGTGGTGGGGGTGGGGTGGGGGTTGGGGGTGGGGGTAGGGTGGTGGGGGTAGGGTTAGGGTCTGGGGGAGGGGGTGGGGGTGGGGGGGGGGGTGGTGGGTGGGGGTGGGGTGGGGGGGGGGGGTAGGGTGGGGGTGGGGGGTGGGGTTAGGGTGCGGGGTAGGGTTAGGGTGGGGGGTGGGGCAGGGTGTGGGGTATGGGTGTGGGGGTGGTGGTTAGGGTGTGGGGGTAGGGTGAGGGGGGGATAGGGTGAGGGTTAGGGTCGGGGGTGTGGGTTAGGGTGTGGGTTAGGGTTAGGGGTAGGGGTTGGGTTAGGGGTGAGGGGGTGGGGTGAGGGGGAGGGTTAGGGTGGGGTTAGGGTTAGGGGTAGGGTTTGGGTGTGGGGGTGGGGGTTGGGGTGGGGGTTGGGTTAGGGCTGGGGGGAGGGGTTAGGGGTTAGGGTTTGGGTGTTGGGTTTGGGTTTGGGTTTAGGGTTAGGGTTGGGGTTAGGGTGAGGGTTAGGGTTAGGGTTCGGGTTTGGTTTTTGGGTTAGGGTTAGGGTTAGGGTTTGGGTTTGGGTGTGGGTTTGGGTGTGGGTTTGGGTTAGGGTTTGTGTTTGGGTTAGGGTTTGGGTTAGGGTTAGGGTTTGGGTTTGGGTTAGGGTGAGGGTTTGGGTTAGGGTTAGGGTTAGGGTTAGGGTTAGGGTTAGGGTTAGGGTTAGGGTTAGGGTTAGGTGTTAGGGTTTAGGGTTTGGGTTAGGGTTAGGGTTAGGGTTTGGGTTAGGGTTAGGGTTAGGGTTAGGGTTAGGGTTAGGGTTATTAGGGTTAGGGTTATTTTTAGGGTTAGGGGTTAGGGTTAGGGTTAGGGTTAGGGTTAGGGTTAGGGTTAGGGTTAGGGTTAGGGTTAGGGTTAGGGTTAGGGTTAGGGTTAGGGTTAGGGTTAGGGTTAGGGTTAGGGTTAGGGTTAGGGTTAGGGTTAGGGTTAGGGTTAGGGTTAGGGTTAGGGTTAGGGTTAGGGTTAGGGTTAGGGGGTTAGGGTTAGGGTTAGGGTTAGGGTTAGGGTTAGGGTTAGGGGTTAGGGTTAGGGTTAGGGTTAGGGTTAGGT
>NC_059086.1:2511873-2731746 GCF_020497125.1 Mauremys mutica
AGAGCCTGAGACAGCTGATGGGGGTGGGGGGGAGAGACGGCCTTGAGTGTAATAGGTGCATCAACATCTGCCTTGGTCTGCAGAGAGCCTGAGACAATAGCTCTCAAAGGGGAAGCCGCTGGTGGTTCCCAGTTGTATGCAATGAGTTGTTGGTTCTCAGCTGATGCGGTGAGCTGGAGGTTCCCAGCTCCGTGCAGTAGTTTGATGGTTCTCAGCCCCGTCCCTGCTGGCTCACAGGTCGTTGTGGATTCATGCTGGCGAAGAGACAGTGCGGGTCGGTGATCTCTCTATTAAGATGTGGTCAAGACTGAGACCGGCTATTGATCTCCGGTAGGAACCGGCTTTCCTGCGGCGACGCTGATCCCCCCGCCCCAGATACACGTGCTTTGGAGATGTTCAGGGCAATGGATGTTTGAATCCCTGGTGTCTCAGATGGAGCCCAGAGCAGCTGTTAATCGATGGCGCGCTCCCCCCGCAGGACAGGGAGGTGCAGTCCCAGGGAATTATCATCTTGCCACATTAAAGCTACAGGCGGGAACCAGATCACGGGAACTTCCCCCAACACCTTCCTTAAACTCTGGAGCCCCTGCGCTCACCCACGCAGCTGAGATCAGGGGGCGCTGCATGGATACACGGCGAGACACAGCCCCTGCCCCCGGGAGCCTCAAATCTAAATCGACAAGAGCGAATTATTACCCCTGTGTTACGGGGGGAAACTGAGGCCCAGGGCGATGAAGTGATGTGCCCAAGGTCACACAGGGGACTCTGCCTAAGTACGGCATTAGTGGGTCAGACCAATGGCCCATCTAGCCCCGTGTCCTGTCCCTGACAGTGCCAGGTGCTTCCGAGGGAACGAACAGAACGGGGCAGTTATCGAGTGATCCTTTCCCTGTCGTCCAGTCCCGGCTTCAGTCCAAAGCCTGGCCCAGCTGGGCATGGGACCCAGCTCTCCGAGGTGCCAGCCCGTGTCCCGCTCCAGGGCTTTCCAGGATCCCCACCCCCTGCGTGGGACCAGATGCAGCTCATCCCTCCTCCAGCCCCAGTCCCGAGCGGAGGCTCGTGGTGCAGAGAGCCCGGCCTGATCGGGGAGCGTCTGATGTCCCGGTCGGACGCCGAGGCCGTGCAAGCGGGACCTTTTGTGTGAGTTATAAAGCCTGATTAAAGCGTCTATTAAAAGCCGGGAACCCGCCAATCCAAACGGGGGGAAACGAATACAATCCCATTGTCGCCGAATGAGCCTCCTGGACTGTTTAATTGATGTTTCACCCCGGCGCTGGTAATGAGGCTATTAAATTAATTACAGGCATGTTGGCGCTGGAGACAGAGACGCCTGCTTTCCCGGCCTGGCACAGCTAGGGGCTGGAGCCACGTTCCCCAGGCAGCCCCGGGGCGCACCGGGCAGCCCTGGGGCTGGGCTTTCGGGGGAAGCCGCCTGCGGCGAGAGGGGCCCCGGGCCAAATCTGCAGCTGGTGTCAGTGGGCAAAGCTTGGGGGGAGGGATAGCTCAGCGGTTTGAGCACTGGCCTGCTAAACCCAGGGTTGTGAGTTCAATCCCTGAGGGGGCCATTTAGGGATCTGGGGCATAAATCTGTCTGGGGATTGGTCCTGCTTTGAGCAGGGGCTTGGACACATCCTGAGGTCCCTTCCAACCCTGATATTCTGTGAAAGCTTCGTCCACGCCAATAGAGCCTTGGGTGATAGACACCAGCCGGGGGTCTGGCCCCATGGAGCGCTGGCTGCTTGACGCCAGCCGGGGGTCTGGCCCCATGGAGCGCTGGCTGATTGACACCAGCCGGGGGTCTGGCCCCATGGACTGCCATGGGGCACTGGCTGATTGACGCCAGCTGGGGGTCTGGCCCCATGGAGTACCATGGGGCACTGGCTGCTTGACGCCAGCCGGGGGTCTGGCCCCATGGACTGCCATGGGGCACTGGCTGATTGACGCCAGCTGGGGGTCTGGCCCCATGGAGTACCATGGGGCACTGGCTGATTGACACCAGCCGGGGGTCTGGCCCCATGGACTGCCATGGGGCACTGGCTGATTGACACCAGCTGGGGGTCTGGCCCCATGGACTGCCATGTGGCACTGGCTGATTGACGCCAGCTGGGGGTCTGGCCCCATGGACTGCCATGTGGCACTGGCTGATTGACACCAGCTGGGGGTCTGGCCCCATGGAGTACCATGGGGCACTGGCTGCTTGACGCCAGCCGGGGGTCTGGCCCCATGGAGCGCTGGCTGCTTGACGCCAGCCGGGGGTCTGGCCCCATGGACTGCCATGGGGCACTGGCTGATTGACGCCAGCTGGGGGTCTGGCCCCATGGACTGCCATGTGGCACTGGCTGATTGACACCAGCCGGGGGTCTGGCCCCATGGAGTACCATGGAGCCCTGGTTGATTGACACCAGCCGGGGGTCTGGCCCCATGGACTGCCATGTGGCACTGGCTGATTGACACCAGCTGGGGGTCTGGCCCCATGGAGTACCATGGGGCACTGGCTGCTTGACGCCAGCCGGGGGTCTGGCCCCATGGAGCGCTGGCTGCTTGACGCCAGCCGGGGGTCTGGCCCCATGGACTGCCATGGGGCACTGGCTGATTGACGCCAGCCGGGGGTCTGGCCCCATGGAGTACCATGGGGCACTGGCTGATTGACACCAGCCGGGGGTCTGGCCCCATGGAGTACCATGGAGCCCTGGTTGATTGACACCAGCCGGGGGTCTGGCCCCATGGAGTACCATGGGGCACTGGCTGATTGACACCAGCTGGGGGTCTGGCCCCATGGAGTACCATGGGGCACTGGCTGATTGACACCAGCCGGGGGTCTGGCCCCATGGAGTACCATGGGGCACTGGCTGCTTGACACCAGCCGGGGATCGGGCCCCGTGGAGCGCTGGCTGATTGACGCCAGCCGGGGGTCTGGCCCCATGGAGTACCATGGGGCACTGGCTGATTGACACCAGCCGGGGGTCTGGCCCCATGGAGTACCATGGGGCACTGGCTGATTGACACCAGCCGGGGATCGGGCCCCGTGGAGCGCTGGCTGATTGACGCCAGCTGGGGGTCTGGCCCCATGGACTGCCATGGGGCACTGGCTGCTTGACGCCAGCCGGGGGTCGGGCCCCGGGGTGCTGTGAGGATAAACACATGGAAGCTCAGGGTGCCCGTGCTGGGGGCGAGCCCCGGGCGCACGGGGAGGGAGAGGTGGCGGCCGCTAGCCCGTCCCGTGAGCCATCGGGGTTTCTATTTTCACATTCCTTCGTTTCTGTCGCCTTTTTATAGCCCGTTCCCGTCTCTCGTTGCTATGGGAACGGCGGCGTTGCTATGGGAGGGGCCTGCGGCGAGCGGGTGGGCGTGGGCGGCGCGGTTCCAGAGGCGCTGGCAGGGGCGCAGGAGCTGCGCACGCTGCCGGGCGCGGTGCTGGTTGCAGTTCCCTTTTCCTCGGGATTAGCAGCCCAGCGGTCCCTGCTCGTTGCCGCAGAGCAGCCGTTGCCGGGGACAACCCCCGGCTGGCGGGGGGTCGCGTTTGCTCAGCGAATGCACCTCGGCTCCCACGTGCCTCCGGGGGGGCCGCTGAAGTTGGCGAATGTTCGTCGGTATCCGACCTGAGACACTTGGGTTCTGCAGCTCCTGCTGCCTGGGAGGGGGTCGCGTGGTCTCCTGGGAAACCTGGCATCTGTTCCTGACTCTGCCACCGAGCGTGGGCCAATCGCCTCCCTGCTCTGTGCCTCAGTTTCCCCACCCGCCCTTTGTCTAATTAGAGTGTGAGCTCTTTGGGGCAGGGATTGTCTGTTACTATGTATCTGGGCAGCGCCCGGCGCGACAGGGCCCTGATCTCGGCTGGGGTCTGGGCAGCGCCCGGCGCGACGGGGCCCTGATCTTGGCTGGGGTCTGGGCAGCGCCCGGCGCGACGGGGCCCTGATCTCGGTCGGGGTCTGGGCAGCGCCCGGCGCGACGGGGCCCTGATCTCGGCTGGGGTCTGGGCAGCGCCCGGCGCGACGGGGCCCTGATCTCGGCTGGGGTCTGGGCAGCGCCCGGCGCGACGGGGCCCTGATCTCGGCTGGGGTCTGGGCAGCGCCCGGCGCGACGGGGCCCTGATCTAGGTTGGGGTCTGGGCAGCGCCCGGCGCGACGGGGCCCTGATCTCGGCTGGGGTCTGGGCAGCGCCCGGCGCGACGGGGCCCTGATCTAGGTTGGGGTCTGGGCAGCGCCCGGCGCGACGGGGCCCTGATCTCGGCTGGGGTCTGGGCAGCGCCCGGCGCGACGGGGCCCTGATCTCGGCTGGGGTCTGGGCAGCGCCCGGCGCGACGGGGCCCTGATCTCTGGGGCACCTGGCATTGGCTACTGTTGGAAGACAGGATACTGGGCTGGATGCAGCTTTGGTCTGACCCAGTACGGCCGTTCTTTTGTTCTTACGTGGCTCACTCCCGCTTCCCTGTTCGACACACTCCTCCGGAGGCTCTGGCTTTGGCTACTGGCGGAGACAGGATACTGGGCTGGATGGAGCATTGGTCTGCCCCAGCGTGGCAGCTCCTGTGTACTTAAATGAAGCAATAACCCCCATCATGTAACTAATACATCACTTTGCTGGAAGCCTTTTAGGCACGTACCCTGTGAAATACACAAGGCCGGAGACCTGAAACAGTCACTTTGCCCACCATACGGAAGAGATTTCGGTTTCTTTTTCCATGTGAGAGCTGCACAGAGCCCAGTGTTGTCCAGACTTCTGAAAGCTGAGCCCCTCTCCTGGAAAAGGAACCCTATCGCCCCGGCCGAGATCGGGGCCCCGTCGGGCCGGGCGCCGCCCAGACCCCAGCCGAGATCGGGGCCCCGTCGGGCAGGGCGCCGCCCAGACCCCGGCCGAGATCGGGGCCCCGTCGGGCCGGGTGCCGCCCAGACCCCGGCCGAGATCGGGGCCCCGTCGGGCCGGGCGCCGCCCAGACCCCGGCCGAGATCGGGGCCCCGTCGGGCCGGGCGCCGCCCAGACCCCAGCCGAGATCGGGGCCCCGTCGGGCCGGGCGCTGCCCAGACCCCGGCCGAGATCGGGGCCCCGTCGGGCCGGGCGCCGCCCAGACCCTGGCCGAGATCGGGGCCCCGTCGGGCCGGGCACTGCCCAGACCCTGGCTGAGATCAGGGCCCCGTCGCGCCGGGCGGTGCCCAGACCCTGGCTGAGATCAGGGCCCCGTCGCGCCGGGCGGTGCCCAGACCCTGGCCGAGATCAGGGCCCCGTCGCGCCGGGCGGTGCCCAGACCCTGGCCGAGATCAGGGCCCTGTCACGCCGGGCGCCGCCCAGACAGTGAGAGCCAGTCCTTACCCTCAAGAGCTCCCAGTCTAACTAGAGAAGACAGACAATGGGACTGTCTTTTAGTTCTGTGTTTGTGCAGCACCTAGCGCGATGAGGCCCTGTACCCAATACAAATACATTAATAATCATTGTCATACAAGAAGGGTCATTTTCCGCAGTGTACAGCTGAGACCCAGTGGGATAATGGGCTGGATTTTTAATGGGTTTAGCATGAAAATCTGACCTTTATTTTGGTCCCTTTGGGGCACCCCACCCCCACCCCACTCTCAGTGCTGCGCCTTTAGAGGTAGGGCCCAAAATGACCCCCCCCCCCACATGTCACACGGGAAGCCAATGGCACGAGTCTTCCGAGTCCCCTGCCGGTGCTTTAAGCCTGAGCCCGTCTCTCCTGCCTGTGCAAAGCCTTCCTGTGTCACTCAGCCGGCAGCCAGGTGTCCAGTCGCCACCGCTCCATGGGGAAGGACGCGTCCGTCAGCGGATCAGGGCCTGGGAGTGTGGGAGCTGGAGTTGGAATTGACCAGGCATCGGGGGCGCTGAGCTTTGGGGGGTTTGTCCCTGGCAGCGCGAAGGAAGGAAATCGCATTCGGCAGCTGGCCCGGGTCGGGCAATGACCATCCTTTGTCCGCAGGTCTCCGCATGCCGCGCAGATTGCAGCACGGTGACTGCCGACGAAGGCAGGAGACGAGCAAGAGCCATCTGCTGCCAACAGCAGATGATGTTCCCGCTCCCTGACAGCTGCTGCGCCAGCGAGATTGCTTTGGCTCCCACCGGCCTGGCCCACCACGGGGTTCTGGGTGCTCCCCATCCCCCCTGCGCGTTCGGCAGCTGGGCCTGGGTTTTGCTGTGGTACCCAGGGTCACGTGAGCGACACCTAGTGAGAAAAGAGACCGTGGGTGTCAGAGCATGTGGTTGTGATGCAATGACACCAGAGCAACTCCTCGTAATTGTGGATATTCTCATTGTCTGGATAAGTGGCTGCGCCTTTGCTTTGCATCCTACTATGCTCTTGGCCTCACTGAGATCTGGTGGCAGGGAGTCCCACAGGCCAATGGTGCTGTTCATAATTCCTTTGGTGGGATTTAAATGTGCTGCCTTTCATATATGGAGCTACACCTCTCTCACAGAGCTGGAAGGGACCCTGAGGGGTCATGGAGTCCAGCCCCTGCCTTCACTAGCAGGACCAAGGACTGATTTTGCCCCAGATCCCTAAGTGGCCCCCTCAAGGATTGAACTCACAACCCTGGGTTAGCAGGTCAATGCTCAAAGCGCTGAGCTCTCCCTCCCCAGTTTCATCCTGTGCGCCCCTGCTCCTGTGCGAAGCGACCGGTTGAGCAGAACGCCCGGCTCCGCCCTGGGTGAACTTGGGGAGCGTCTCTTCATCTTCCTCTGCCTCAGTTTACCTCAGCACAAGGGGGAAGGCTGCAGGCTGCCCAGGTGATCCTGATGTTTCCAGCAGTGCTGGAAAGGTGTCGGGGTGAGACGGGCGGGGACGCTGAGCTATGGAGCAGTGACATGATTTGTGCACACAGGGGTTTAGTGGCAGACCTGGGAATAGAACCCAGGAGTCCTGATTACAACCCCCCCCCCAGATCTCACTCCCCTCCCTGAGCTGGGACAAGAACCCAGGAATCCTGCCTCCCAGCCTTGCCCTCCTCCTGGGCAGAACCCGTGATTAGAGCCCCCGCCTCTAACCGCCAGCCTTGTGCGCTGCAAACAAACCCCTTCCAGAGCAGCGCAGCGCTGGGCTGTCTGCAGCGCCGGGGAGGGGCAGGGGGCCGGGGGCTGGGAGACCCGCCTGGGGCCTGTCCTAGCCCAGCTCGGTGCAAAGACACCGGCCAGACCTCGCTGCGCTGGGCCGTTCCCCTCGCCGCGCCGCACTCGCTGCTGAGCCGGCCGGCGCTCGCACACCTCAGTGAAGTTGCTCCATGCAGCGACTCAAGCTGCTCGGGGAGGAGGGGAGCGTTGGCTGCCTGGGCCTGGAGATTATTGTCATAACTCGCTCATATCACCCGCGGCCCTCAAAGTGTGGGGCCAAGGAAGGAGAGGATCCTTAACCCCTGTTTTACAGATGGGGAAACTGAGGCACGGAGTGGGGCGGTGGCTTGCCCAGGATCTCACAGCAATCGCTGGCGGAGCTGGGAATAGAATCTAGGAGTCTTAACCTCGGCTGACCCCCTCTAACCACTAGACACCCCTCCCCTCCCAGTGCCAGGACTAGAACCCAGGAGTCCTGACTCTCAATCCATCCACCCCACACTAACCACTAAGCCTGTTTTCCATTCTTACAAACCCTGCAATCCCCCGGGAGGGAGCTCACCCCGGGATCAGTGCACGGATGGGGCCGGGCAGGATGGGTCCCAAGGTGACCCACCCCTAGAAAGCGCAGATCCTGGTAGCAGGGCACTGCCATCCCAGGCCTCGGGCCAGCCCTGGCTCACCGCCCCATTCCTGCTCCTGGACAGCATGGCTCCAGCCGAGCGCCAGGGCCAGGGATGCCCGCTGAGGCAGGGGTTTGGGGGATTAGGCAGTTAGGATTGGCGCTGGGACGATGCCCAGCACCCCGGGCATCCGGATCGGTGCCGCCGTCTCCGTACCAGCCGCGCACGGCGACCGTGGTGCGGCCCCCGGGCTCGGCTGGCATGTGGCTGGCATGGCTTAGTGATTCTGGGGGCCTGCGGCCAGCGAGAGCTGCAGATTGGCCAGCAGTCCGGCTGCCGGGTACCCCTCCGCTCTGCTCACTCCCCCCTCCTCCTTAGCATCACCCAGGAGTTCCCGTCTCGCCTGTGCTAATGAGGCCTCGGGATTTAATGAGGTCCTTCCGGCTGAGAGAATCGGCTCCGTCAGCTCCTCCGAGGGGCCGGGAATCCGACGCCACGGGCGCGTCGCTGGCAGCTTGTTGTGATCACTAGGACGCGCTGCCCTCCCCGGCTCAGCCACTCGTGCAAGGCTGGCAGGAGACCCCAACAATGCCGGGATTTGGGGCGCCCGGTCGGTGCAGAGAGCCACGTGCCGGGGTCCTTTCGGTGGATCTCGGGGTGCCTGGCAAGCGGGGCAGACGGCAAGCACTGTTCACCGCCGCAAAGTCGCAGGGCTCTCACGGAGCTGATGGACCCCGGTCGCCAGTCCCTGCTCTCCTGCCCACTTCCCCTGCTCCCCGCCAGCCCTGGGGTCCCTGATTCTCCTGCCTCCCACCCCGAGTGCATCCCACTGTGGGTACGGGAGGGGGGGAAGACTGGGGGACCCCTGTAGCTTGGGGGTCTCCTGTCCCTCTGTCTCCCCCTCCCCGCCCTGGCTGTATGCATGTTGCTGGCAGCAGCCAGGGACACAGATGATCTCTTATTAAGGATGTAATTTAAAAAACAGTGTCTCCCACCGGCACGATTTTACATCGTTTCGCTAAAGCTCATTAGTGTCCCGCCCTGGGAGTAAGCGGCTTATCTGAGTTCCCCCCACCCCGCTGTTCTCTGGGATGACCCAATCAAGGGAAGGCTGGCCCGTCTCTGTGTCCAGGGCTAATCCTCCCTTCGCCTGGCTAATCCCACTGTTCCCCAGCGAGCGGGTGGCCAAAGGAATGCGTGGGCTGCAAGCCGTGAGTGTGAAACCATGTGAGCGTGTGGCTGTGCACGCCCTGTGTGTGTGTGTACACCAAGCTGTGCATGTGTGTATAGCAGAGCGGGGCGATGTGTACAAAATTGTGTGTGCATGTGTGTGCACAGTGCACGTGTGTGTGCACACTGTGTTTGTGTACAAAGCCGTGTGCATGTGTATGCTGTGTGTGTGTCTTCTCCTCTAGCAGCTGGGCCATGGAGAGGATAACAGCCTACTGCTGCCGCTGGTTAAGAGACATACTCCTTTAGCTCAGGCATTACACACGCGGTGCCTTGGGGCTCACGGGCCTGTAGACAGGAGGGACGGTCACAATCTCCGTCTGATGCTCTGTCCTGTTGAGGGAAGGGTTGGGCCCGGTCTGTTCCCGGGAGAACGCAGCTGCCGAGCCATGCTTGTTTCACGGTGGCTCGTTTCTGGAGCGGCCACGATCCTGCCGTGCTGGCCGGGACCACGTCCCTCCCGCCGGGGCTAGTGAACAGAAAACTGCTTTGAAGGCGGCTCTGGGTAGCGGGCAGCTGCGTGGATGGGGCCGGAGCAGGAATGCCACGGGGGAGAGTCAGCGCCGGCGTGCAGGGCAGGGCATGGTAGCTGGGCTGGAACCCAGCAGGGTTGTGGCCGTGGGGAGAGGAGAGGGATGGCCGCCATAGCAACGAGCTGGGGCTGTTTCCCGTGGAGAGGTTGAGGATTTGGCCTGTGGACGCCCGGGGGTGGGGGACAGATGAGCCGTGCCGGTTATCGAAGAGCGAATCCCAGGCAAAGCGCCTTGGCAAGGAGGCAGACCCTGCCCGGGCCGGCCCGTGGACAGCTGCCAGCCGATCGCTTTTCCACGCCAGCTGGTTCCCAGCTCTCCGGGGCACCTGCAAGGGAAGGGATGAGTGCGACGCTGGGCCGGCTCTGGCCGCGGGCCTGGGTTCGATTCCTGCCTCTGCCACGCACCCTCTGGGCAACCTTGAACAGGTCACGTCCCCTCAGCCGGGTTCGACCTGCTGCTGCAGCTCCTCGTCCAGCCCTGCTGCCCAGGCGCCCACCACGGAAGGGTGGAAAGCAGCAGGCAGCCGGGCTGCAGGGCGAGAGCAGCGGCTGCTTCTGCCGAGTGGGCGTCTGCTGGTGTCTCAGGTGCAGGCGTGTGGGCCTGGCCCTGGGAACGCCGAGGGATCGGGCACCGTCAGGGGAGAGCATGGCAGAGCTGGCATAGCAGGGCTGAGGGGCACTGGGAGCCCAGGGCTGGGAGAGCAGGGGGCTGATCCCAGGGGGTCTCACCCCAGGAAAGTGACTGTTGGCCCTTTCAGTCCGTCCTGCCAGGGTGGCACCTGCAGTGCCCTGAAATCCACTCCCGCTAGAGCCAAGCGAGTCGCTCGGGTTTCCTGCGCCCGCCCGAGCCCCGGGCAGCGAGCTCTGGAGAAGTGTTTGGAACAGGAACAAGGAATAAAAATAGCGCAGCGGAGCCCGGAAGGCTGCGCCGCGGAGCCGAGCTCGTAGGTTGTGTTTGGGGGGATCCATCTGTCGCGTACCAGCGACTCGCAGCTGGTCTGAGAGACGCAGTGAGCAGAGCACGGTGCTGAAGGGTGAGGGGGCGGGAGCCGGCTGGGTAGTGCAGGAGCCTGGCGCAATCCGTCCCAGCACTGGGAGGGGGGTGGGGCCTAGTGGTTAGAGCAGGGGGCTGGGAGCCAGGACTCCTGGGGTCTATCCCAGCACTGGGAGGGCAAAGTGCGTTGGGATGCTCCGAGCCCCGGCGAGCCGTGAGCTTGGAGTGCCATCACAAGTCTCTCTCGTTCTGTCCTCTAGATCCCGCCGGGTCTGGCAGCCGGACCGAACTGCCCGAGATCATGGCACCGGCATGGCAGCCCCTGCCCCGATTCCTCACCAGGGCTCTGCTGGCGTCCGTCCTCCTGGCTGAGAACTTCTCCCTGGCGGGAGCCTTGGAGACAGTGCCGGAAAGCAACGTGAGCTGCCAAGGGTCCAACACGTGCCACCCGGGGGTGCTGCTGCCCGTCTGGCAGCCGGACAACCCCTCCTTCGGCGACAAAGCTGCGCGGGCCATAGTCTACTTCGTGGCCATGATGTACATGTTCCTGGGGGTCTCCATCATCGCCGACCGCTTCATGGCCTCCATCGAGGTCATCACCTCCAAGGAGAAGGAAATCACCGTCACCAAGGCCAACGGCGAGACCAGCATCGGCACGGTGCGGATCTGGAACGAGACGGTCTCCAACCTGACCCTGATGGCGCTGGGCTCCTCCGCCCCCGAGATCCTGCTCTCTGTCATCGAGGTGTGTGGGCACAACTTCCAAGCCGGGGAGCTGGGGCCCGGCACCATTGTGGGCAGCGCCGCCTTTAACATGTTCGTGGTGATCGCCATCTGCGTTTACGTCATCCCCGCCGGCGAGAGCCGCAAGATCAAGCACCTGCGGGTCTTCTTCGTCACGGCCTCCTGGAGCATCTTCGCCTACATCTGGCTCTATCTGATCCTGGCGGTCATCTCCCCGGGCGTGGTGCAGGTCTGGGAAGCTCTGCTGACGCTCGTCTTCTTCCCGGTCTGCGTGGTCTTCGCCTGGATCGCCGACAAGCGGCTCTTCTTCTACAAGTACGTCTACAAGAGGTACCGCGCCGACCCGCGGAGCGGCATCATCATCGGCACCGAAGGGGAGTTCCCCAAGGACATCGAGATGGATGGCAGCTTCCTGGCCAATGACCACCGGGAGAACGTCTTCATGGACGGGGCGGCGTCCGCGTCCCCGGCCCTGGCCTCCTCCACCCAAGAGGAGAAAGAGCTGGACGAGAGCCGCAAGGAGGTGATCCAGATCCTCAAGGACCTCAAGCAGAAGCACCCGGACAAAGAGCTGGAGCAGCTGGTGGAAATGGCCAACTACTACGCCCTGCTGCACCAGCAGAAGAGCCGAGCTTTCTACCGCATCCAAGCCACCCGCATGATGACCGGGGCTGGGAACATCCTGAAGAAACACGTCTCGGAGTTCTCCAAGAAGTCGTCCAACCTTCTGGAGGCGCCGTCGGAGGCGGAGGAGGAAAACTACAGCAAGATCTTCTTCGAGCCCTGCCTGTACCACTGCCTGGAGAACTGCGGCTCGGTCACGCTGACCGTGGCCTGCCAGCAGGGTGGGGAGGGCAACCACACCTTCTACGTGGACTACAAGACGGAGGACGGCTCGGCCAAGGCGGGCTCCGACTACGAATATAGCGAGGGGACGCTGATCTTCAAGCCGGGCGAGACGCAGAAGGAGCTGAAGATTGGCATCATCGACGACGACATCTTCGAGGAAGATGAGCACTTCTTCGTCCGCCTGCTTAACCTGCGGGTGGGGGACGCCGAGGGCATGTTCGAGTCCGACTCGGCCGACCACCCCAAGGGGCGGCTGGTGGCCCCGCTGATCGCTACCGTCACCATCCTAGACGACGACCATGCCGGCATCTTCACCTTCCAGGACAAGCTGTTGCGCGTCAGCGAGTGCCAGGGCACCATGGAGGTGAAGGTGGTGCGGAGCTCCGGGGCGCGGGGGACGGTGATCGTCCCCTACCGGACGGTGGAGGGGACGGCTCGCGGCGCGGGCATCGACTACGAAGACGCCTGCGGGGAGCTGGAATTCAAGGACGACGAGACGGTGTAAGTACGAACCGTCGGCCCCTCTTGTTAGCCTCGCCACGGCCTGGAGATGCACCCAGCGTTGCCGCCTGGTGAGGGTGTGCCTGCATGCGGGCGCGCGTCAAGCCCCAGCTCCCGGAGTCCTGGGATTAGCTGAGAATCTTGGCTTTTGTTATTGTGAAAAAGTTTAAAAAAGCAAGTGTCTTGTCCTCTTGGTTGGGGAGAAATACTGGAAAATGCAGCCCCCCTCACTGGCCCCAAACGCAGAAGGTGGAAAAAACCCCAAACAATATATATATTTAATCTGATGATTTTTGAGGGGTTGGAGGCTGGCCATACTGAGATGCCACCCATCAGTGGCCAGCCACTGTGGAAAGCCAAGATCCGGGCCAGATGTGGGGTTTGCCACCAGTGGCTGGAATTGGGGCAAATCTCCAGTGCAGACAAGGCCGTGGGCTCGTAGCCCGTTGTTCAGTGCGGATCGAGTCGCTTCACTGTGTCCGAGCTATTGAGGATGTGGGTTTGTTACGGACGGTGGAAGGTGGGTGGAAATTCGGATCTGGCAGTGCTTTCTGCTGGGCGCAGCGCCTGAAGGAGGTGCTGAGCAAGGCAGAATCAGGCCCTTTGTATTCTAGCTCTTTAAAGGCCACTTCTTCCTTATGGCTCTGTGGTGACTTTGTGGAGTGTGTGTGTGTGTGGGGGGCATCAGCTGTAAATACTCGTCCCCTGGCACCAGTGTCAGTGTCCTGCTCCCCAGGTCGTCTTTGGTAAGAGAAGAAAAAGCATTGCACTGTGCTGGCTAGTACTATTGCTCTCTGCTGGGGGAATAAGAACTTCTCACGTGTGTGTCATATACCCTATACTGCCAACGCTAGGGGTGATTCGCCGTTAGCTCAGGTGGCAGGGGGCTGGGCTTTTGGAGAAGGGCTATCTCTGGGTTCAGTCCCCACTCGCGCCATGAAGTTCCTGGCATGCAGCAGGTGTGACGATCGAGGGAGTCATGCATATAGTGATCTCTGTGCTGAGAGCCATATCGTGCAAATGCCTGGGAGCCCTCAGAGCACCCTCGTTCCCCCAAGAGGCTTTGGGTTTGCAGCAGGACGGGGTGGGGGGGAGATTCCCAGGGCTCGTGCTAGAGCCGTGAAAGGCATGACTCTAAAAGGAGCCGCCTAGCGGCCGCTCAGGGCCCGAGCTCAGAGGGTGAAGGCACGAGAACCTAGCTCCGGTGGGCTGGGAGACCCGCTCGGTGGCATTAGCTGGAGTCTGCCTTTGCCGGCTGCTCCGGGAAAACACCCGGTTCTCCTCTGAGCTTCCACGGTATTATTAGGGCTCCCGGAGCCTGGCGGCAGCACGGCTTCTCGGCCGGCTCCGTGAGAGCTTGTCATGCCATGCAGGGGGCCAGAGCGCCCCCAGATCACTGCGGGGTGCAACCGGCCTGCTCCCGCGGGGTGGGCTGGCCCCGGGGCAAGCCGGGAGCCCTGGCACTGCCACAGACTTACTCTGGGAGCTCGAGCAGGTCACTTCCTGGCCTGGAGAGAACCAGCCTTCCTCCATGTGCGCGGGTGGTGAACTCTCTGGGCCCGGGGCTGTCGCTTGTATCTGTGCAGCGAGCGGCCCGGTGGGGGCCCCGATCCCAGTCTGGGGTGTGTCTGTGCAGCACCTGGCCCAGTGGGGCCCCGATCCCAGCCTGGGGTGTGTCTGTGCAGCGCCCGGCCCAGTGGGGCCCCGATCCCAGTCTGGGGTGGATCCATGCAGCGCCCGGCCCAGTGGGGCCCCGATCCCAGTCTGGGGTGTGTCTGTGCAGCGCCCGGCCCAGTGGGGCCCCGATCCCAGTCTGGGGTGTGTCTGTGCAGAACCCGGCCCAGTGGGGCCCCGATCCCAGTCTGGGGTGTGTCTGTGCAGCACCCGGCCCAGTGGGGCCCCGATCCCAGTCTGGGGTGGATCCATGCAGCGCCCAGGGCTACAGGGGCTGATCTCTAGGTGCTACTGGAATTCAAATGAAAGCAGCAAAGAGTCCTGTGGCATCTTATAGACTAACAGACGTTTTGGAGCATGAGCTTTCGTGGGTGAATACCCACTGCGTCGGATGCATGTCAAGTATTCACCCATGAAAGCTCATGCTCCAAAACGTCTGTTAGTCTATAAGGTGCCACAAGACTCTTTGCTGCTTTTACAGATCCAGACTAACACGGCTCCCCTCTGATACTGGAATTCAAATGAGGCTAATTTGTGGATTTTCCGCATTAGAACATAAATCAGAGACAATCATCGTCTCCCCCTGCTCCCACATCTGCCTGCCTGTCTCCAGCTGTCGCCTCTTCTCGGCTCCTGGGGCCCGCTCTGTGCCCCAAGCTCTTGCCAGGGGGAGACCGTCGATTTAGGAGGGTGATAGCTTTTGACAATGTGTTTATACCAGGAAAAGCCCCAGGACTGACGCAATTACAGCAGCCACAAGTCCTTCTGCCGGGGTGGCTGATTTTGTTCAGGGCACGGCACTGAGCCGTGCCAGGGAAGCACATTCCTGCCAGTCGAGGGTCTGTCCCCACATGAAGGGCTCGGACGGGATGTAGGGTTGCCAACCCTCCAGGAACTAAAGAAGAGAAACCTCCAGGAATACGTTGGTAGCTGCGCCGATAGAGCTGGACCACCAGACCCTGCCCAGTGTAGACAAGACTTTAGAGCAGAAGCTCTTTGGGGAGGAGACTTTCCATTCGGAGTTTACACAGAACCTGGTTCATGCTGGGGCTCCTAACAACAATGAAAATGTGCAGTGCCTAGCGCTGTGCGGCCTGGGCCATGACCGGGGTTCCTAGGAGTTACCCTAACAAAAATCATGAGTAACCATCACAGCATCCCTGGTCCCTAAATCCTTCTTTCTTAAGTAGCTATTTCCTGCTTTAAAGAATTCGACCATCGCGCCGATGCCAGCGGCCCATCCTGCTCGCTCATCCCACCGCTCCCACCAGCACAAAAACCTGGATGGCCGCCTAGAAAAACCAATGCTCAACGATGGCTTCCGTGTGCCGATTTGAGGAGCTCCTTTTTAAATGAATTTTTAATGGCATAATTAATACCCTTGCTGACGCGTTCCTGCTCTCGCTGGGAATGAAACATTTCTTGTTCATATGGAGCGACGGCAGAAACGTTTTAGGTGGGGTGGGGAGCAGCTAGTTTGAAAGGCAACGTTCTCTCACTTTGGATCCAGTACCAGGAGTGGTGTTTTCTTTCTGCCTCTGTCGATTCCAGGACTGATCTCCCTTCCCCTGGCTCGACTGTGATTCGTGGCCTTCAGGACACACGAGCGCTGTTCCATGCCACCCACAAACGGGGGCGGGGGGGAGGGGGAATGTCCCCAAAAGCGGAGATCGGGCATCCTTAAAATGCTACGTGGCGCTGCCCGGCTGGATCGACAGGGATTTAGCGCCCAAGCTGCTGTCGGGGCAGATCTGGAGCCTCAGATGCCCCACAGCTCCACGTAGCTAACAGTAACAGCTGCTCTGAGCGGCCTCCCTCTGCCCGGGGCGGGCCCTTGGCTAGGATCAGCATCAGCGGTGGACTCACTGTTTACCCTCTCTCTGCCGCGGCTGCCAACGAAGAGAAGCCTCATTTGTGTGGGCGAATGGCAGAAACGGGACGGGATTGGCCGCAGGAGGAAGGGACTAACAGCCGGAGTTCTCTTCCTAGCTTGGGACAAGGCGCGTCCCAAGCTAGGTGCCTCAGTTTCCCCAGGGGGTGAGGCGATGGCGCCGCGGGAGCGTTTCGTCCCCACTTTGCAGAGCTCTGCAGAACCCCAAAGCACCACGACGCCACCTAGCCAGAGCCCAGCCCATGTGCTGCCCTGCGTCCTACCTGTCTGTCTTGTGCCTGCATGGTCCCACCTCCCGCGGTGCCCTATGAGCCATAGCAAATAGTTATCGATCCAGCGGGGCTTCCCTGCCTGTGCCCACGGCTCGACCGGGCAATCTCTGCACCTGCACTGGAGTGATGGCAAAGGGGCTTCTCCTTTGCAAATGCCACCTTGCCCGCTGGGCTGGAAATGCTTCTCGTTGACGTGGGTCTGAATCCCGCACTGCGTATGCAGCATTTCCTGCGGAAGAACTGAGTCTTACGGGGTTGCAGGGCTAGTTAGGGATCACTCGGCCATGGGGGGGGCATGCCAGCTGTTTATGCAGGGATCACTGGGCTAGCGCTGAGATGCAGCCAGCTCTGGGATGGAACGTGGCAGCTGTTTATCTGCTGCTTGTGGGATGAGACGTGGCAGTGATTTATGTGCTGCTCGTCCATTGTTGAGGTGCGGCTACCTCTGGGATGAGGTGCGGCCGCTGTATATACTGAGATTGCTCCTCCAGCACTGAGATGCAGCCACCTCTGGGGTGGGAGATGGCGACTTTTTATACAGGGATCCCTCACCTCACATGGAGATGCAGCTATCTCTGGGGTGGGACGTGGCAGCTGTTTATAACATGGGATCTTTACTAACCATGATCTCAACTGAACTTGCCACTGCAAAACGGATGCTCCAGCAGTGCTGACTGAGGAGGAAACGCGCCCCCCAGCGTATCATCCGCTCAGCTCCCTGCAGCACAGCACCCCCAGCTCCATATTGCGCTCAGTACCAACGCGGGGCATCACGCACCCTGCGATTTCGTCAGCGCTCTCCCAGGCAGGTACCTACCAGGCCTGCGCAGAACCCACCTGTCCACGTCACTCTGGGAACCGGGCTGGTGGGCGGCGGGTGGTGCTACAAACCCGGGGTTCCCCTTTTTAGCGGGTGTGAAGTCAGGCTGCCCCATGGCACACGAAGCTCCCCCGTTCTCCGGGGCCCTCACCGTTTGGAAGGTGCTGGCTCAATCAGCTGGTCTGTGCAGCCTCAGCGAGTCCAAGAAATTGCTGTTGATTTCCCAGGTTGATTGTCCTGCCGGCCCCCGGTTCATCAGCCCCAGGGAAATTAACGAGTTGTTAATATACTCGGGAGCTGGCGAGCCCCGAGCTGCGTGGGCAGGGAAGGTGGGGGGCTCTGGAGGGGTGCCGAGGTTACGCTTCTCCAAACAGAAGGAGGGGGCTGCTCCTCCCAGTCCAGCTGCATCACCAGGCTCCGGGGCGGGGACGGGGGTGAGATCTGGGGCAATCTCAAAGCGGGTTTCCTCCCGGGGAGCGGTTGCCTGCTGGCCTGGAGCAGGAAGGTAGCAGATTGCAGGTCAGGTTCCCGCTGGCGCAGAAATCAGCTGTGCAGGGGCTGGATAGACTCTTAGTCCAAGGAGTCGCACCGGTCCTGGGCCGGAGGTGGTCCCCAGCGGTGCTCGGGCAGCCCCCGCCCGGCGTCAGGGCTGGTGGCCCATGCTCCGGCCCAGGCAGTGATTTCGCTCCAAGGCCTGGCGCTCGGGCGAAGGAGAACGGCAAAGAGCAAAGGTCTCGTGCTGTTTGCACCAGCTCGCCGAGAAGTGACGACGGCGCCAATCTAACCCCGCGGGCGGCATTTCCTCAGCGCCTGCGCCCTGCTCGCCCGCTGGCACCCGCGGCCCAGTGCCGCACCACGGCAGGCGGGGAGGATTTATCTGCAGCAGCCGGGATCAGCTGAGCTCAGGGCCAGAAAGTGACGCTTTCTGACTCGGATCTGCTGATCTCTCGCCCTTTGACGGCAGCTGACAGAGCCAAGAGCCGGCTGCGTCTGTCTCTGGGGCGAGCCGTTGTTGTCTCTCAGAGGCAAGCGGGGGCAAGGGGCGCCCAGAGCTCAGCCTAGGGTTCGGGGTGGCTCTCAGCGGAAGGAGTTGGGGTCCGGCTCTGAGCTTTGCAGATCAGGCCCGTCTCTGCCTCAGTGCCTCTGGCTGGGGTACCCAGCGTGCTGCAGGCTCAGACAGAGCCAGCTCCCGGGAAACCCAAACAAACAGGGTAATGACTAGGCCCGCCCACCCACGGCCCAGTTCCTAGCACCGGGGACGCCGATTCCAGCAGATCTGACTGGCACGAAGCGCCCCAAGGTTTCCCTTGGCTTGATCACTGTGACGAAGTGGGACTGTGCTTAATGTTTCCTCTGAATACTGTGTGGGTGCCTCAGTTTCCCCTGTGCATTTCTTAGGTCTCTAGGTGGTGGGATAAGTGGGTGTAATTGTGGCAAAGCAAAGGGTCAGTGCACATAAATGGCCGACACTCTGTCTCCTGGCAACTAATGGCCAGGCCCTTCCCCCCTGCAAGGAGATGCTGAAGGTGTCGGAGAACAAAGGAAGCAGGTGACCTCCTGGCCCGGAAAGGAACAAAGCCCAGAGGCAGGGGCTGGAGGGGGGGTCAGTCTGGAGCTGGCTGGGGACGAGGAGTCAGGGCAGACGGGGTGGTCTGGCTCACTGCCCCCCAGGATGGACCCGGCCGAGGGGTCCGGTTCGCAGTACCTACAAGCTCTGTGTTAGCCCCTGTTCCTGTCATCGAATAAACCTCTGTGTCGCTGGCTGGCTGAGAGTCACGTCTGACTGCGCAGTGGGGGGGTGCAGGACCCTGTGGCCCCCCCAGGGCCCCGCCTGGGCGGACTCGCTGGGGGAAGCGCACGGAGGGGCAGAGGATGCTGAATGCTCCAAGGTCAGACCCAGGAGGTGAAGCCGTGGGAGCGTCTTGCCCTGCAGACAGGCTGCTCCGAGGGAGAGGAGGCTCCCAGAGTCCGGCCTGGCTTGGTGGGGAGCAGTTCAGAGCATCGCCCCGTGACAATCACCTGCTGTGCCTTGTTCAGACGCTCGCCCTGCCCGGGGCGTCTGTCCGTGCTGTGAGGTGTCTCTCCCACTGCACAGCGGAGGCTCTATTGGGGCACAATGCGGGAGGCCTGAGCATTCGAGCTGACTGACCGGAGAGTTATTTTTTCTCCTGAACGGAAGGTTTTTGACCAAACTGATCATTTTTTCCATCCCCGCTTACAATGTCCACTCGGGAAGTTTCCGGCGCTTTCATTGCAATTTTGCGGGTTTCGGGCTTTAAACATTTTCAGTGAAAACACAGATGTTTGGGGACACAAACAAGCCATTTTCGATGGACTTTTCCACAAGCTCTGCTGAGCGCTGGCCTGGAGCCCGGTGGTTCTGGATTCGGCGCCTGGGTACTGCCGAGGGACCTGCCCTTCAAGCCTCCCACTTACCTTTATTCCCAGAATAGTCTTGGGCAAGTGTCTCGGTGACTCAGTTTCCCCGTCTGTGACATGGGGATAAGGGTGTGACTGGGGCAGGGATCTTCTCTTAATTCTGGTTTTGTTCAGTGCCTTGCACAATGGGGACTTGGCCCATGATTGGGGCACCCCGGTGCGACTGCAATACACTGAATAGCAATAAAAACGTACAGCGCCTGGCGCAGGGGGGTCCCCGGCACTACGGTAGTTCAAATAATAAAGAATAACAACATGCTCTGTAGCACTTTATCCCCACTCCAGTGCCTGGAGCACATCGGAAATTGTCCTCCTCTTCCTCTGCCTCCCTGCTGATGGCTCTGGGCCTTCAGCTCCAGCGGCAGAGGCTTGCGTTTGTGGACCCTGCAGTCATGAGGAGTCGTGTTAACTTCCAGGGCATAAACCGCCCCAGAGGGTGTCAACACGACCCCGTCGCTGTCAGCCTAGGGTGTGGGTTTGAACACAGAAACCGCGGCTGCCCCGTCCCAGGGCGACAGCCGAGTCTTTCTAACCTTTTCGGAGCAATACCAACAAAAAGGGAAAAGCGGCTGAAGCGTTTGAAATGGAGAGTTTCCGTCCAGCGACGGCCCGTGTTCTGTTTAGCTGCAGCGAGATTTGCTAAGCCCCCGGCCCGTCTGATTGCCCTTCGGGTGGCGTTAGAATCGGCCTTTGGGGGACGGGAGGAGACGTTCGTGAGGCAGGTGCAGCTGTTGTCACTCGTGCGGTGGAAGCTCCGAGCCTGTTTCCCAGAAGACAAAACTAGACAAACACGCAGAAAGCAGCGGGGGAGAGAGCGGCACAGAGAGAAAACGCAGTGTCTGGCTCAGCTGGAGGAGCGCGTGGGCTGATCCGTCACGCCGAGGCCTGGCAAACTCGGGCCGGTGTCGGGCGGGTGAGCGCGTTGCTTTCAGCCGCCTCACTGGCCCCAGGCTCCCAGAAAAGACGCACTCGGGACGGGCTAAGCCAGATGCCTACAGATCCGTGCCTGGTTTCTCCTTGGGATTTGGCTGCCTTGCACGTCCGGCTGGGCTTCGCTAGACTGAGAAACCCTGGGGGGCCTGGGATTTGCTCCTGTGCTGTAATCAAGTCCCTCTCAACCCACCGTTTGTACAACCCCTGTCGCTCTGCGGGCGGAGTTATTTCAGATCAGCCCCCTGGCTGCACGCGCCAAGCCTGGCCTTGTCCCGAGACCCGCGGAGCCGCCTCAGAGACGCTTGTGGATGTGCCTGGGCAAATCTCGGCCGGGGCTCAGGCCGCCTGCTTACAAGGCCGAGGTGCCCGGCACCCAGCAGCACGGCTACACTTCAGCAGAGTCGAAATGCGGCAGCAGGTGCTTAGGGGGAGTTGGATCAGAGGGCGTCGGGCTGACCCTCAAGCCCCAGGCTTGCTGACGAAAAGATCAGATCCCTGGCGGCTGTGAATCAACATTAGCTCCAAGAAAGGCCACAGGACCCAATTCCCCGAGCCGGGAAGAGAACCCGGCATCCTGCCACCTAGTCCCACCTTCTAACCCCTAGATCACGCTCTCTTCCCGAGGTGAAAAGAGAACCCAGGAGTCCTGACAGCCAGTCCCCTGCTCCAACCATTAGACCCCACTCCCCTCCTCCAAGCCAGGAGTCCTGACAGCCAGTCCCCTGTTCAAACCACTAGACCCCACTCCCCTCCTCCAGCCCAGGAGTCCTGACAGCCAGTCCCCTGCTCTAACCACTAGACCCCACTCCCCTCCTCCAACCCAGGAGTCCTGACAGCCAGTCCCCTGCTCCAACCACTAGACTCCACTCCCCTCCTCCAACCCAGGAGTCCTGACAGCCAGTCCCCTGCTCTACCCACTAGACCCCACTCCCCTCCTCCAACCCAGGAGTCCTGACAGCCAGTCCCCTGCTCCAACCACTAGACCCCACTCCCCTCCTCCAACCCAGGAGTCCTGACAGCCAGTCCCCTGCTCCAACCACTAGACCCCACTCCCCTCCTCCAGCCCAGGAGTCCTGACAGCCAGTCCCCTGTTCAAACCACTAGACCCCACTCCCCTCCTCCAAGCCAGGAGTCCTGACAGCCAGTCCCCTGCTCCAACCACTAGACCCCACTCCCCTCCTCCAGCCCAGGAGTCCTGACAGCCAGTCCCCTGCTCCAACCACTAGACTCCACTCCCCTCCTCCAGCCCAGGAGTCCTGACAGCCAGTCCCCTGCTCTACCCACTAGACCCCACTCCCCTCCTCCAACCCAGGAGTCCTGACAGCCAGTCCCCTGCTCCAACCACTAGACCCCACTCCCCTCCTCCAACCCAGGAGTCCTGACAGCCAGTCCCCTGCTCCAACCACTAGACCCCACTCCCCTCCTCCAGCCCAGGAGTCCTGACAGCCAGTCCCCTGTTCAAACCACTAGACCCCACTCCCCTCCTCCAAGCCAGGAGTCCTGACAGCCAGTCCCCTGCTCCAACCACTAGACCCCACTCCCCTCCTCCAGCCCAGGAGTCCTGACAGCCAGTCCCCTGCTCCAACCACTAGACCCCACTCCCCTCCTCCAACCCAGGAGTCCTGACAGCCAGTCCCCTGCTCTAACCACTAGACCCCACTCCCCTCCTCCAGCCCGGGAGTCCTGACAGCCAGTCCCCTGCTCCAACCACTAGACCCCACTCCCCTCCTCCAGCCCAGGAGTCCTGACAGCCAGTCCCCTGCTCTAACCACTAGACCCCACTCCCCTCCTCCAGCCCAGGAGTCCTGACAGCCAGTCCCCTGTTCAAACCACTCTCTGCGCATGTTAAATTTGCTGTTGAACAGAGGAATTGTCCCTTTAGCATCCAGCTCCTTCCTCTCCTGTCTCTAAGGGCCTTTCTCCACCTCCTCGACCTGTGTGTGCTCAGTTTAGCAGCCTGCGCTGGCACTGGCTTCCGAGGATTGCTGATCCGCCTGCACCTGCCGGCCTCGGGAGAACGCAGCTGAGAGTGATTTCCTGCTCCTCCCTGACTGCGGATGAGGGAGCCCCACCACGAGAGGAGAACCCTGGAGTCCTGACTCACGGTCTCCACTGCGGTCCCCCTGTCAGCCCCACTCGGAACTGGGACTAGAACTCAGGAGTCCTGACGCCCAGCCCCCTGCTCCGGCACTCCCGAGAGCCCAGATCCCAGCTCCGTTCCCTTGCTGTAACCACTAGACCCTCCTCCCTCTCACTTCCCCATTCCACCTACTAGACGGCATTCCCACCCGCCTGATGGTCTCGTTGCCAGTAGACTGGGGTGGGGGGGCTGGTAATTCTCCTCCCGCCGCTCAGTGCAGCAATTAATCCTCTCCCTTGATGTATTATTGCGTGCACGTCTTGCAAACCCTTCATCAAATCTGGCATCCAAATAGCACAGCCGCTGACATTTCTGATTGCTGATTGCGGGGTTTGGGTTTTTTTCCCTTCTCTTCAGGCGCCGTGATTTCCAAGAGAGGTTTTTTTCCGGGACTTTCTTAGCATTGCTTCAGTCCTCTCCCCCCTCCTCCATCAGAGGCAGGAAAACTCAATCTGGGCGAAAGAGCCGTTCGTGCCTTTTACCACATGAAAGCGTGGCAACCTTCATGCTTCAGGGCACAAAGCAACCTCTAACTCTTGGGGTCAGGAAGGTCTTTCCCTGAGGGTGGGTTATTCCATAATGGCCCGGGGCAGGGGGGGCTGGCACTTTCCTCCAAAGCATGTGGCATTAGATGGACTGAGAGTCTGATCTACTGGGCAATAACTGGCGATGTGTGTATGAGCTCTGCCGAGCCAGCCCCTTTATCTAATCAGCCTCCCCTACCCATTGGGGACCCTGGAGTTACAGCAGCTGTTTTGGGCTTGTGGATCGCAATCCCCCACCCCGCCTCTCTTGCCCTGTGTCCTCACACCCTACAGAAAATCACCCCCCAGCGCCAGACGGCTGCTTTTCATTTCATTCCATCCCGTTTCCCCACCCCTGCCCCCACTCTCGCCTTTCGATTGGCATTACTCATCGCGGAGACGGCGAGCCGGAGGGAAAAAGGCGCTTGTGAATTTTTAATGCCTGGTATTATGGAGGTGCTGACAGGCTGGTTTATTAATGACTCTGTTCCTCCTTCCTGGATTAGGGGAGAAAGAGAGGGAGGGAGAGAGGCGACTTTGCAGGCAAAATTTGGTTCCATTTGTTTGCAGAAATGAAATGGAGTCAAATTAATTACAGTCGGGCTCGTCCTTCTAAAGGCTGGTCACTCCCCCCGTCTTCGCTGGCTGATGAATCTGGGCCTGCGGATGTCCAATGGGATTTGGGTTGCCTCGTTAGGCGACCTTGGATTTCCCTAAAGATGCGGGGAAGGGCGCTGGGCTGCGTTTCCTGGGCTTTTCTGCAGTCTTTGCGAGGCACAGTTCTGCGTGTGTGGCCTTAGAGCGACCCCGGCGGCTGCTCTAACCTGCAGCAGCCTGGCCTGAGCTGCCTACGTGCTGCTCTGCAGGCAGGAATGCCCCAGAGCACGACCCTCCAGCTAGGCACCAAGGTACTGGGCCAGATTTTCTAAAGAGTTGGGCACGCTGGGCCCTGCTTGTGGGCGCTGGCCGTGGGCCATCTGGGCCCCGGGCGCTGTGGGAAACGTTGGCCTTCAAGTCCAAAGAAGAAGGAGGAAGAAAGATCGTCTCTGTCTCTTCGTCGGGGATGCACGTCAAAGGGCTTTCTGAGGTTAAACCCCGTCTCTTAACACCCCCGACCTGGGCGATTCCAGTGACGAAAACCCAGAGACCTTTAAAACTCCAGTTCCCTTTCCGCTGCTCGTTGGTTTCCCTGGGTCTGCAGAGCGGGAGCAAACCCCGTTTCCGCTTCACGCCTGAGGTCTGCCCGGCTCCGCTGCTAGCCGCTCAGGCTGGCCTCAGCCGGGGGGAAAACACCGTAGAATCGGAATTGGCGCTTTCAGGGCAAGTCAGTGGGGTGCAGCAGGCAGGAGCCAGGACACCTGGGTTCTGATTCCAGCTCTGTGTAATCTTGGGCCCCTCACGGCCCCTCTTTGTGCCTTAGTTTCCCCACCCACAATTTGTCTTGTCTGCTGCAGCCCTGTACCCGCTAGAACCGTGTGCTGCTCTAGCTCTGCGGCTACAGGGAAGGGGAGCGAGGCAGGGTCTGTGCGTGGAAGGCTCTGCCGCTGTGGCTTTCCCACGATACCAGACCAGCAAAGTGCTCCTCATGCGGACACAGCTCCACCGGTTTACGCTCTGCACTGGGGGCGTGAGCTGGCACAGAGCTTGTCGCTCAGCGATCGCAGCTTATCATGCTCCAACCAACACAGCTATGCTGGCAAAAGTTTGTACTCTGGGTCATCTTTATCCCGGGATAACCACATCCTCACCGGGGCTTGCACCGGTACAACATCGGTGAGAAATCACGCCCTGACCTGACAGGGTTATACCAGGACAAGTTCCAACTGTTGGGGCAGGGACTGTCTGTGACCATGTGTGTGTGTGCAGCGCCCGGCACGACGGGGCCCTGATCTCGGCCGGGGTCTGGGCAGCGCCCGGCGTGACGGGGCCCTGATCTCGGCCGGGGTCTGGGCAGCGCCCGGCGTGACGGGGCCCTGATCTCGGCCGGGGTCTGGGCAGCGCCAGGCACGACGGGGCCCTGATCTTGGCCGGGGTCTGGGCGGCGCCCGGCGCGACGGGGCCCTGATCTCGGCCGGGGTCTGGGCAGCGCCCGGCGTGACGGGGCCCTGATCTCGGCTGGGGTCTGGGCAGCGCCCGGCGCGACGGGGCCCCGATCTCGGCCGGGCTCTGGGCAGCGCCTGGCATGACGCGGGGCCTGATCAGGGCCAGGATCTCTGGGCACTACCGGGATACATGATGATACTAATTCGTAGCTAGTGCCGTATGGGTTGGTGAATTGGCACCTATATTAATTTCCCCTCTGTCACCAACACACTTTGTAGCCCTTAACTACTCAATCGCAGTGACCTTCCCCTCCCGGGGAGCATGATGACCCAGCAGTTAATTGGTGGGGAAACTGAGGCAAGCCATGTTAGCAGGGATGTGCACTTTCAAGAACCCTTAGTAGTTTTGTTTTTTTCTGGGGGGTGGGGGAGAACTGAGGACCCCTGCAAGGAGTCTGCAGTGCCAGGTGGGGGGGTCTCAGAACTCTGTGAAAGTCAGACCCTGAACCCGCCGGAGAATGAGCTGACTTAGGTCAGATTTGGGCCTGCACAATCTCTGCACAGACAGGTTTGAAATACGCGTCTTTTCCCCCAGCGGATTGTTTTAAGCAGGAAAAGGGCCAGATTGTGTGTGGGCAACTGGATGTCTTTGCTTTCTGGGTCGTTGGCCGGGACGCTGGTGGTTCCAATCTACAGCGTCCGCGTGCGCCTCGTACGGGGGAGAAACGACTGCCTGGCTTTGGCTGCGGCTTTGAAGAGAAGTCTCCCTTCCGGGGCGGGGAGGCGCTGGCTCTGGCTCTGGCTCTGGCAGGGGAGTCGCCTCGCAGCGGGTTATCGCCCGTATACGTTGCGCAGTGCGGGAGGCCTCCTGAAGTTAGCGTCTCAGTCTTGTTCTGAGCTTTTCCTTCGGGTTGCTCTGGGCGGGCTGCGAGCGCAGTTATTCTTCCCGCAGAATGTACGGGCGAGTGGGAACCTGCTGGCTTCACGGGTCCTCGAGGACCCCGGCGGCCTCCCAGCTCCTGTCCTAGCCACGGTTGATTTAGTTGCAGTCGCAAAGGCTGCTTGGCTGGGACGGTGCCCGAAGTCAAACCCAGCTCCCCTCTGGCCCTGCTTTCATTACGGTACCATCTCGAGAGCCGAGCCCCCGTGTGCAAGGTGCTGGACAAACCCGGAGCCCAGTGTATGTGCCGCCAAGGAGCGGGAGGGGAAACCGAGGCCCGGAGTGGGGAAGTGACGTGCCCCAGGTCACCCGGCGTCTCAGTGGCAGAGCCAGCGATAGAACCCAGGTGTCCTGAGTCCCGATCAGAGGCGTTCCTGCCTCCCTGATCAGGTGTTGCTGTTAGCTGAGGGCCGGGAGCAAAGGAGCAGCCGGTTTCTAGCGGGACAAAGAACCATGCTACAAAATGCCCCAGGACTAACCTGGTCCGCTGAGCCCCAGGCTGAACAAGTCCCCCCACCACTCCCTCTCGCCCCCTCCAGGTGGCCTGGGGGATCCCAGGGGCTCGGTTTCCTCAGACTTAGCTGTGTGGGGCAGGGACTGTTTTTTGTGTCAGCAAATGGCGGTTCTCCCGGGGAGGGGTGGGGGGGGGCAGGACGCCGGGGTTCCTTCCCCAGCACTTCCGCTGTGCGGCCCGTGGCAGGCCAGCTCCCCGCTGCGTGCCTCAGCTTTGCAGTCTGGGCAAGGGGGATAAGGACGCTGGCTGTGCCGAGCACGCTGAGGCTGGAGTCAGAACGGCTGGATCAGGGTCCTGGCCGGTTGTGTGAGCCGGGGCTTGGGAACTGTGACGTGATCCTAAGCAGAATCCACCATCCCAGTTGTGTGCCCTAACTGCTAGGCCCCACTGCCCTAGGTACAGAACCCAGGAGTCCTGGCTCCCACCCCAACACCCCCCCGTAACCACAAGGCCCCATTCACCTCCCAGAACTGCGCACAGAACCCAGGCATCCTGAATCTCAGTCCTCTGTTCTAACCGCTGGGCCCCACTCCCCTCCGAGAGCTGGGGAGAGAACCCAGGAGTCCTGGCTCCCAGCCCCCCCTGCTCTAGCCATTAGACCCCGCTCCCCACCCAGAGCCAGGAGAGAACCCAGGAGTCCTAGCTCCCAGCCCCACCCCTACTCTAACCACTAGCCCCCACTCCCCTCCCAGAGCTGGAAAGAGAACCCAGGAGTCCTGGCTCCCAGCCCCCCCTGCTCTAGCCATTAGACCCCACTAACACTCGTGGTGAGGGGGCTGTAATACCTGCATGTCGAGGTGGGCCTGTGGGGGGTGGATGTGCCCCGAGGTGGCGCCCCCCAGCTGCAGGGCAGGGGAGGGCTGGGTTGAGGACGCTGGTTGCTCGTCAGCGCTGGGAGGGGGCTGGGTGGGCTGAGCCCTGGGGGGCAGATCGAGAGTGTCCGTCCGTCTGTCCCTGTGCACTATCCACCCTGGGCAGCGATGCCAGGCTGCACCCCCGGCTACCTGACACGTCCACCACCCAGTACACGCCCTCGCACACCCCTCGCCTGACACGCCCTCGCACACCCCTCGCCTGACACGCCCGTGCTCCGCATGCCCTCGCACACCCCTCGCCTGACACGCCTGTGCTCCGCACGCCCTCGCACACCCCTTGCCTGACACACCCTCGCACACCCCTCACCTGAGACGCCCGTGCTCCACATGCCCTCGCACACCCCTCACCTGACATGCCCTCGCACACCCCTCACCTGACACGCCTGTGCTCCACCTGCCCTCGCACACCCCTCACCTGACATGCCCTTGCACACCCCTCACCTGACACGCCCATGCTCCGCACGCCCTCACACACCCCTTGCCTGACACACCTGTGCTCCACATGCCCTCGCACACCCCTCACCTGACACCTGCTCCCTGCACACCCTGTCACACACACCCACTGCCTGACACGTGTTATCCATGCACCCCCTTGCACACCCATTGCCTGACACACCTGCTCTCTGCACAACAAATCCTTCACACACACACACACACACACACACACACACACACCCTCTTTCAGAACAACCTGCTCTCTGCACACCCCATCACACACACACAAACACACACATTTCGTAACACACCCACTCGCTCCCACCCCCCATCACACCCGGCATCACGTCCCCGCCAGCCCTGCCGCCCACACCAGCCGTTCCCGCCCACACGCTCAGCACCGCGGCCGGCTCCTTCCACAGAGCGTCCCTGGCCGAGGGGGGGGCCTGAAGCTGCTTCCAGCCCCGGCCCCGTCCCTGCCCCCGCCCCAGCCCCTGCCCCAGCCCCAGCCCCTGCCCCAGCCCCGGCCCCTGCCCCAGTCCCGGCCCCAGCCCCAGCCCCAGCCCCAGCCCCGCCCCAGCCCCAGCCCCTGTCCCGGCTCCTGGTGGGACGCCCGGCCCCTGACATGGGGACAGCCCAGCTGGGAGCTCCCGGGGTAGCAGCGGGAGGGGGAAGAAGCAAAGGGGACGGAGCCAGGGAAGCTCCTTGGTGGGTCTGCAGAGGGGCCACTAGGTGGGTGTTGTGTAAACGGCTCCACCCTCTTTGGCAGTGCCCCTCACTCCCGACCCGCAGCCCCTCTGCTGTCCCAGCCTAACCCCCCCCCAGCTCTTCCAGTGCCCCTCACTCCCGACCCGCAGCCCCTCTGCTGTCCCAGCCTAACCCCCCCCCAGCTCTTCCAGTGCCCCTCACTCCCGACCCGCAGCCCCTCCTATCCCAGCCCCGGCACCCCACTTCCCCCCCCAAGCTCTGCCAGTGCCCCTCACTCCCGACCCGCAGCCCCTCCTAGCCCAGCCCCGGCACCCCACTTCCCCCCCCCCAGCTCTGCCAGTGCCCCTCACTCCCGACCCGCAGCCCCTCCTAGCCCAGCCCCGGGCTCCCCCCAGCTCTGCCGGTGCCCCTCACTCCCGACCCACAGCCCCTCCTAGCCCAGCCCTGGGCTCCCCCCAGCTCTGCCGGTGCCCCTCACTCCCGACCCGCAGCCCCTCCTCGCCAGCCCCGGCACCCCACTTCCCCCCCCCAGCTCTGCCAGTGCCCCTCACTCCCGACCCGCAGCCCCTCTGCTGTCCCAGCCTAACCCCCCCCCCAGCTCTGCCGGTGCCCCTCACTCCCGACCCGCAGCCCCTCTGCTGTCCCAGCCTAACCCCCCCCCCCAGCTCTGCCGGTGCCCCTCACTCCCGACCCGCAGCCCCTCTGCTGTCCCAGCCTGTCCCCCCCATAACATTACCAGGGCCCCTCACTCCTGACCCATAGCCCCCCCCATGCTATTCCAGTCCTACACACTGATCTGCTGCACCTTCATCCTGCCCTGCAGTTCCCTCTTCAGCAAACCCAGAGGAGAAGCAAGTGATTCCTAGTCCAGGATCTGCTCCCAGCTGCTGCGCTCCACCCCAGAGGTGGCTGCATCTCAGTGGCGGGTGAGGGGTCCCTGTACAGTTGCTGCGCTCCACCCCAGAGGTGGCTGCATCTCACTGATGGAGAAGGCGGGTGCCGGCGCAATCACATTTTTCTAACCTAGAAAGCTGGGGTTAAATACCAGGTTTGAGTGACCCAATCAATGGGTCCATATCCCCAGCTGGTGCAAACTGGAGCTGACGTCAACTCTGCTGGGCCGATTTGTACCCGCTGAAAGCCTGGCCCCTTCGCCCGCGGTTCCGTGGCACCCGCCGGATTGAGTTCGTTAGCGAACGGTGGGAAATCTCCTGCTCGTTAATTCCAGTCTCTGGCTGTCGCCTGGCACCTCCCAGTGACCCAGAACCGGCTGCCTGGAGACTCTGCTGGGACAGACGTCAGCCAGTTCCGTGTTTCCCACAGCAGAGCTGAGCGTTTCTCTCCCCTTGGGAGGATGCTCTTGGCGACACAGAGACACACAAATGGCCCTTAAATGAGGCTTCTAACGAGCAGCCAGGTTCCAGTAAGGTTCTGCTTCAATCAGGGTCAGTCCGGTCATTAGGATTTCTAGGGCCGGATCCATGGATGGTGGAAGTGGGTGAGGGGTCCCTGTACCATCAGCTGCTGACTCCACCCCAGAGGCGGCTGCATCTCAGTGGCGGGTGAAGGGTCCCTGTACCGTCAGCTGCTGCGCTCCACCCCAGAGGCGGCTGCATCTCAGTGGTGGGTGAGGGGTCCCTGTACCATCAGCTGCTGCGCTCCACCCCAGAGGCGGCTGCATCTCAGTGGTGGGTGAAGGGTCCCTGTACCGTCAGCTGCTGACTCCACCCCAGAGGCGGGACTTGGCCATTGCGCAGTTGCAGCTTTAGGAGGGATCGTCTTGTGCTTACAGCACGGTCCAGGCAGTCAGGACTCCTGGGTCCTACCCCTGGCACCGACTTGCTCTGGGGCCTGGGGTCAGCCGCTCCCCACACTCCCCACCTCTGGCTCTGCGCCTGCCGAACGGGGAAGATAACATGGATCTGGTGGGGGATCTGTGGGTCTGAATTCACTCACCTGCATGAAGTGCTGTGACACCCTCCACAAGATGCGCTGAGAGTCCACCATGGCCCTTCCCGCCGGGATCTGCTTCCATCTGGCAGAGCAGGACAGTGTAGTCCCCGGGCACTGCCAGCTCCTGCTGGCACAGCACCGTCCCGGGGGGCCGGATCCCTCCCGGGGGCAGAGCGGCTCTGGAGAACAGCAGACGGGTGGCGGCTAATTAGCAGCTCAAACTCCGGTTTGATTCTTTGCCTCCCCGAACAGAGGAACCCGGGTCACGGGTTTAACCGATGCGCATTCGGGCTCATTTACACAGGGCGGTTAATCCGGAGCAAGGCAGGGTGTGAATGTAGAGCCCTCACCAGGCTGATTCCAGCTCCAGAGACACCACGTACAGTTCATGGTACTCTTGAATTCAGATGACAGGGAGGGTTCGGAGGCCAGTCCAGGGTGGGGGTGTTTGTTTACACACGGTCCTGGTTCCGCTCCGATCGTGCCCACTCCTGGCCCCGTGCGGTCCATGGGGGGGACCCCCTTCAGTGCGACAGCCCTTCTCGGGGGCCACTCTCCCTCGGGGTCAGGCCCCTCCGCCTCCCGGAGCCTCAGCACGTCTGTCTCTGCCGTGGGCCCCTCAGGGAGTCCCCTCGCTCTGGGCCCCTGGGGCCTCCGCCCCCAAAGGGGTTAATGCTCCACCCCCCACCCTGATCTCTAGCCCGGAGCGACTCTCAGCCAGCGTAACACAGGAGGGTTTATTGAGCATTGAACCCAGCACAGGAAACTCTCAGGGCCTCAGGCCTGGCCTCCCTCAGCCCAGCACATCCCAGTCCCCCTGCAGCCAGGGGGGCTCTGCCTGCTCCCCCCCTCCAGCCCCGAGCCCCCCTGCTCCCAGCTGGGCAGCTGAGACCCCCGGCCCCAACCCGCCTCTGTCCATTGTCCTCTCTCCAGGTAAACAGGGTCGCCTGGGCCTCCTCTCCTCTCAGCCCCCCTCCGGCTGGAACCGACTGGTCAGGTCACCGGGGTCCTCTCCCCGCAGCCCATTGTCCCCCACTGGCCAGAACCGGCTGCGACTCCTGAGCTGGGGCTGTGGGTCACCAGTCGCTGGGGTCTCCCTCCTCCAGCCCATCGGCCGGGGTCTCAGGCTCCCTCTCCGGTCCTGTGTCCCAACAAACTCCCCCTCCCCTCCCCTCGTTAAAGCAGTGACACCCGGGGACACTGAGTCCCACCCCCTCGGCCTGCAACCCCCTGGGAAACCACGAAAAAATAAAACAATCCCCCACTTCATCAGACACTCCGCATCTGGGGAGACTCACGTTGGGAAATGCCGGGAACGGATGTTTCAAAACTCAGTGAAAACCATCCTGGCCGTTTCACCGGAGACACTGGTTTCCTTTGGTTATTTTGGGGGGTGAATTTATTCCTGGTGGAAAATGCCGGCTGAAGGAGCCATCGCAACCCTGGGTCAGCCCAGTCCCTCTAGCTGGGTAGCCTCGCCCCCCAGCGACCAGCACCAGCTGCTTCAGAGCAAGGTGCAAGGTGCTCCCCCTAGTGGACAGTGGTGGGATAACTTGGTGCCCAGGGCGTGTTCCCTCCTGACCCTTGATTGTTGGAGGTTGTCTCATGCCTTGGAGCATGAGGGTTTGTAACCTTTGGCTTATGTTTAACTATCTCCTGTTCTAACGCTGGATGGGCTCCTCCTCCATATCCATGGCTGATCGTTTTCTGCATCCTACTAAATGCTCAGCCTGAGTTGAATCCTAATGAGAACCAGGCACCTGATTCCCAGTTACCTTGTTCCTGCGCTAGAGGCAAGGGGCTTTCAGCTCTCTTGCCCAGCTCCTGGTGTCTGGACTCTGCCCGCTATGGGCCCTGGGGGGCGGACAATAGCCACAGCGTGTGGGTCACTCTCCAGGGGCCATTTCCACCTCTTGATGTTACCAGTGTGGCCTGAGCATGACTGGGAATCAGGCCCTATTTTATTTTATTTTATTTTATTGTTTTAATTAAAAATCTGTTCTCTCCCCCTCCGATAAAGGCGATAAATCAAAGGAGCTGCTTAAGTTTTAAATTGTAACCCTGGCTTCAATAGCCCCCAGTCTCGAAAACTAATTAAGGACAAATCAGGAACAGAGAAAAGATGATGAGGTTGGTTCTCTCCCCCCTGCTTCTTTGGTAGTGAAAACCTCCATCCTCAAAGCCTTGGGAGGCACCTGATATGAGCCCCCGACCTCTGCAGATCGTCCTGGCGAGGGAGCCTTCGCGGGTCCCTGTGATGCTCCTGCTAGGGCTGGTGTCCAATTAAAAGAGTGTTAAGAGCCCCTCGTGCTTAACTGGTCGGGAAAAGCTGCTGCAGGAAGGCGGGGGGAGGCCCTTGTGCGAAGTTAGCACAATGGGCCTCTGAACATGAGTCTACTTAATGCTTTGGTACTAAGGGGAATACGATTTGAAATGAAAATGATCCCCCCTTGTCTCCTCCGCCTTGCCCCACCGATCGGGGAGCTGCGTCCGCGGGAGACAAGTGCCGGTTAATTAACGCAGTGAAAGTCTCTTGCATAAACGTCCCAAAGACGAGTGGCCGCGAGAACAGTCTGTCCAGTGCCGACTGGGCTAGCGAAGGGAGAAAGGGACTTCCTCTTTCCGTGTCGCCCAGCGCGCGGCCGAGGGACCGGGCAGGGAAAGGGGGTATGTTCCCATTGGATACGTTGCGTAATTGGACGGTGGAACTGCCCGTCACATGAAATTGTTGAGGCCGAGAACTTGGCAAGATTCAAACCATGCTGGGACATTTCTATGGCTCCCAAGAATCTCTGCGTTATCATCGTATTGCGAGCAAAACATTCTGGACGGGACGTTAGACAGCCCTGCTTAGGGGTTTAACCAGGGTGAGGTCTAGTGAGTGGGCCTGAGTCTCCCCACACACTGACATGCACACACAGACCCTCATAGACCCACACACGCACACACAGACCCACACATGCACACGCTGAGGAACATGCATGCACACACGCTGAGGAACATGCGTGCACACACACGGACACAGCCACACACACGTCTACCCTGACACACCCAAGCACACACATGCCGGCAGACACCACCAGCCACAGCAGCACGGACACTCCCGCGAGCCCACGTCGGCTGCAGCCGCTCTCTGTCACTCGCTCACGCAGGGGGAGCATTGGTGGCGCTGAGCTGGCCGGGAAGGCCCCCGAAGTGAAGCGTGAGGCAGACGCACTCACAGAGACAGGACGTTTGCCCCCATCTCACCTTGCTCCAGCCAGAACTGTCACACGGCTCCTCGGGGCCCAGCCTGGCCGCGGGCTGGGGGCGTTGGGGGCCTGCTCGTCGCCTGCAGCAGGACAGGCCATGAACAGCCAGCTGGGCTGGCAAACCTTCCCAAGGGGCAACGGTGCTATCTGAGCCCGTCTCCAGCGCAGCACCCTTCCCTGGGACTGTTATTTGTATGAGGGCCCAACGAATCGGGGGCCCCCCTATGCCGGGCGCTGCCCAGACCCCGACCAGGATCAGGGCCCCGTCGCGCCGGGCGCTGCCCAGACCCCGGCCGAGATCAGGGCCCCGTCGCCCCGGGCGCTGCCCAGACACAGAGTTCCAAAGAGCTTACGGTCTAAAGAGAGCAAGGGGAAACTGAGGCAAGCCTGACTTTTGCCCCCACAGTCCCCCAGCAGAACAGGGAAGGAGTATTAGCTCCATTCTGCAGCTGGGGATCTGAGGCCCAGAGAGTCGGTAACAAAGCCAGGAGCAGAGCCCAGGGCTCCTGATTCCCAGCCCAGTGCTTTAACCCTTAGGCAATACTGCTGCTGGTGGCCAGCCAGTGTTCAGGATTCTGGGCATGAGTTCATCACCAGCTGGCAGGGCCCTGGCGGAGGGGCCAGAGGCGTTGGTGGCTTCGTGTGTTGGATTGTCTCCGAAATCTGCTCCAGGCTGCTCCTGGGTCTGCAGACTGGGCTGGATGGGCCGGGCTCTGGGCCAGTGTCGCGATTCCTCCTATGGTCAGGAGTCTGGCGGGGGGTCGACGTCCTGGGGGCAGGTCACAGGGATCTCTCCCTCTGTGTCCCCTCCTCATCCATCTATCCATCCCCACCCCCACCCCCCATCTATCTATCTATCCCCACACCCCCCTCTATCTATCTATCTATCTATCTATCCCCACACACCCCCTCTATCTATCTATCCCCACCCCCACCCCCCCATCTATCTATCTATCTATCCCCACACCCCCCCTCTATCTATCTATCTATCTATCTATCTATCTATCTATCTATCTATCTATCCCCACCCCATCTATCTATCTATCTATCCCCACCCCCACCCCCCATCTATCTATCTATCTATCCCCACACCCCCCCTCTATCTATCTATCTATCTATCTATCTATCTATCTATCTATCTATCTATCTATCTATCCCCACACACCCCCTCTATCTATCTATCTATCTATCCCCACCCCCACCCCCCATCTATCTATCTATCTATCTATCTATCTATCCCCACACACCCCCTCTATCTATCTATCCCCACCCCCACCCCCCCATCTATCTATCTATCTATCTATCTATCTATCTATCTATCTATCTATCTATCTATCTATCCCCACACCCCCCTCTATCTATCTATCTATCTATCTATCTATCTATCTATCTATCTATCTATCTATCCCCACACACCCCCTCTATCTATCTATCCCCACCCCATCTATCTATCTATCTATCCCCACCCCCACCCCCCATCTATCTATCTATCTATCCCCACACCCCCCCTCTATCTATCTATCTATCTATCTATCTATCTATCTATCTATCTATCTATCCCCACACACCCCCTCTATCTATCTATCTATCTATCCCCACCCCCACCCCCCATCTATCTATCTATCTATCTATCTATCTATCCCCACACACCCCCTCTATCTATCTATCCCCACCCCCACCCCCCCATCTATCTATCTATCTATCTATCTATCTATCTATCTATCTATCCCCACACCCCCCTCTATCTATCTATCTATCTATCTATCTATCTATCTATCTATCTATCTATCTATCTATCCCCACACACCCCCTCTATCTATCTATCCCCACCCCATCTATCTATCTATCTATCCCCACCCCCACCCCCCCATCTATCTATCTATCTATCTATCGATCTATCTCTCCCGCACTCACCCATCTCTCTCTGTCTCTGTCTCTGTGTCTAGTTCTCTCGCCCCCACCCCCCTGGCATCCAAGGCTGCGTAAGGCCCATGCAGCAGGGGGCTCTGTCCCGTCCCGGCTCTGAGAGCAGGACGGTGCCTGGGCACAGGGGGGCTGTGGCACCGGTTCAGACAGATCTGGCTGCTCCGCAGCCGGGGGCAGAGCAGCAGGAGCTTGTGGGAAAGGGACCCAGCGCCCAGGGTTGGGCTGGGGGCACATCGAGGGCCCCGATGGGCTAGAGCAGGTGCCCAGCCTGAGCCTGAGAAGGAGCCCGAATTTCCCAATGGACATTGCCAAAGAGCCGCGGTAACACGTCCGCAGCCCCGTCCGCAGCCTCCCGTCCGCAGCCTCCCGTCCGCAGCCCCCGTGCGCAGCCCCCGTCCGCAGCCCCCGTGCGCAGCCCCCGTCCGCAGCCCCCGTCCGCAGCCCCCGTGCGCAGCCCCCGTCCACAGCCCCCGTGCGCAGCCCCCCGTCCGCAGCCCCCATCCGCAGCCCCCATCCGCAGCCGCCGTCCGCAGCCCCCCGTCCGCAGCCCCCGTCCGCAGCCCCGTCCGCAGCCCCCCGTCCGCAGCCCCCATCCGCACCCCCGTCCGCAGCCCCCCCTCCGCAGCCCCCGCCCGCACCCCCGTCCGCACCCCCGTCCGCAGCCCCCCGTCCGCAGCCCCCGTGCGCACCCCCATCCGCAGCCCCCGTCCGCAGCCCCCCGTCCGCACCCCCGTCCGCACCCCCGTCCGCAGCCCCCCGTCCGCACCCCCGTCCGCACCCCCGTCCGCAGCCCCCGTCCGCAGCCCCGTCCGCCGCCCCCGTGCGCAGCCCCCGGCCGCAGCCCCCCCTCCGCAGCCCCCGTCCGCAGCCGCCGTCCGCAGCCCCCATCCGCAGCCCCCCGTCCGCAGCCCCCGTCCGCACCCCCGTCCGCAGCCCCCCCTCCGCAGCCGCCGTCCGCAGCCCCCGTCCGCAGCCCAGTGACACAGACAGTGACAGAGCTGGGAGCAGAACCCAGGAGTCCGGACTTCTCCCCCGTACCTGAATAATGAGACACCCCCCGTCCTTTCCAGCATGGAGAAGAGAACCCAAGGGTTCCATCCCCCGTTCCATGCTATAATCTAGACCCCACTCCCCTCCCTGGGCTGGGGATAGAACCCAGGAGTCCTGGCTCCCAGCCCCCCTGCTCTAACCACTAGACACCACTCCCCTCCCAAAGCCAAGTACAGAACCCAGGAGTCCTGGCAACCATTCTCCCTAATCTTACCCACTAGCTGTGTTTTTTTCTCCTTAGCAAGGCAGAGACATGGTGCTAGACTAGTGTATGGAAACAAACAGGCCTGTGGTTGTCACAGAGCCCCATGTGCCAGACATGTCACCCCCTTGAATATAACTCCCTGCCGTAGCTGCCAGCTCCCGGCAGAATGTGCGTCCTGCAATTTCCAGTCCCTGTGACAAAGAGCAGCCGTTACTTAGCAACGCAGGACCCCTTCCGCCCCATGGGGCCGGTATGTCAAAGGCCCCACGGCTGCCACGGCTCGGTCTCTGTCTAGCCGTGCCGGAGGAGCGTGGCGTGGAATCAGAGCGATGGCTTTCCTTGATTGCCTACTCTCATGGCGGGGTTAGTCAGCCCAGATCTTCACCCAGCAGGGAAGCCCTGAGCGTCACTTGAGGGTCTCCGCCGGTAAAAGTCACCCTTGGCAGTAGCGGATCTAGTGGGATTTGGGTTTCTGCTTTCACCACCATGGAGAGCGACGGCTGCGTATTCCCAGGGCGGCTGGGAAATGGGAATTTCCATCCCGCGGGGAATCTCAGCTCTGCCGATCTTGGCTCAAATTGGAAAGTCGAAAGAGCCGGGAATTTTTGCAGCACGGGGCTGCGCCGAGAGAAAACCGATTCGACGCTCCCCACAGGAAATCAGAAATATTGGCCGAGCAGGGAGAACGCCGCCTGGGTTTTTTTTGTGAGGAAACCGTGGTTTGTGTCGGGAAGAAGCCTCGTTCCGTGGGAAAATCCTGAGTGGCTCTGTTGGTTACGGGGCGTCATGTGGGGATGTCCTGAGCCGACAGGCCAGGGGCGCTTGGGGGGTGTGAAACGCTCACCCGTGCGGCTACAGGGGGGCATTGGTAGAAGGAAGGAAGGTGCCGTGGTGGGGGCTGGGATTTTGGAAATCTGGATTCAAGTCCTGCTTTGCCTCAGCCTCCTTGTGCAAGTCACCTGGTCCCTCTGTAACTCAGTGTCCCCACGGGGCTCATGATCTCTCAGCCCCTCCGATTTCTGGTCAATAGCTCATCCCAAAATATTTTGATTTGAAAGTAGACGTTGTAGTTCGGGTGCCTCGTATGCCCAGTCTCCTCTGTAGGTCAAGACTACATCTCCTATGATGCTTCATTCCCTGGATTATGAGAGGAGGCAGCAGCATCATGGGAGACGTAGTCCAGCTGGGGGGGGCAGCCCATAGAGGGGAATGGGGACATGAGGCACCTGAACTACAACTCCCATGAGGCACCATGATGTTCAAATCAAACTCTTTCCGATGGGCAACTGAGTCACAGAGAGGAAAAATGATGTGCCCCACACAGCGGGGAGGATTTGAACTCTTGCTTCCCAAGTTCCAACTTAGCACCCAACCTATAGGACTATTCTGTTGTTAACTCCTGGACATCCAGAGGGAATTGAATACCTAATTCATTTCCTATACATCCACCCTCCCACCCCCACACGCACACACACACATATGCCCATCCTAATGATGTTTCCAGCAACATCTGCATTTCACTCATCTTGGATCTTGTTCAACGGTAGAGCAAATAACTTGGCGATAACTTTTTGCCCGGGCTCGCCCGCTTGCAAATTGAAATTAATGGCTGCCTGGCAGAAAAATTGCAATCCAACGCTAGTTATTAAAGCTGACAAGCTTAGAGAACTTCAGGTATTAGGAGGAGAGAGAGAGATTAGCTACATGCAGAAGGCACCAGCTAGTACGCCCCCTGCAAAATGTGTTTTTATCTTCGGAAAATTATCCAGGGAAGAGCAGGGAATGCACCTGTTTGGGAGGCTTGTCAGTTTGTCAATTCCAATGTATAAACTGCTGAGGGTGGGTTGATTTCCTCCCCCCTTCATTGTAGAACCAAAGAGCGAAAATCGAAACAGAGCTGTCATCAGGGTTTTGCGTCGTTAACGCTTCTCCAGTTGGTACTGCGGAAAGGGATCTGGGAGTCACAGTGGATCACAAGCTACGGTGTAACACTGGTGCAAAAAGAGCGAACATGGTTCTGGGACGTATTAGCAGGAGTGTTGTAAGCAAGACGAGAAGTGATTCTTCGGCTCTACTCCACGCTGATAAGGCCTCAACTGGAGTATTGTGTCCAGTTCTGGGCCCCACGTTGCAGGAAAGATGTGGAGAAATTGGAGAGAGTCCAGAGAAAAACAAGAAAAATGATGAAAGGTCTAGAAAACGTGACTTAGGAGGGAAGATTGAAAAAGTTGGGTTTGTTTGGTCTGGCTGAGAAGACTGAGAGGGGCCATGAGGACAGTTTTCAAGTACATCAAGGTTGTTACAAGAGGAGGGAGAAACATTGTTCTCAGTAACCTCTGAGACTAGGACAAGAAGCAATGGGCTTAAATTGCAGCAAGGGGGTTGGACATTAGGAAAAACTTCTCACTGTCAGGGTGGTTAAGCACTGGAATAAACTGCCCAGGGAGGCTGTGGAATCTGCATTGCTGGAGATTTTTAAGAGCAGGTTAGACAAACACCTGTCAGGGATGGTCCCGCCATGAGATGACCTCTCCAGGTCCCTTCCGGTCCTACGATTCTATGATTCGATAGTTAGTTAGTTTGCAGCCTTTTGTGGGACTGGAGCTCAGGAGAGGTGAGACGTGGAAGAGCTACGTCCGTCTCACCCAGCCGAAGCCGGGGCCAGGCTTCCAATGGGTTTTATGCCACCGTCGACAGAGCCTGGAAAACCATCGTCCTTCTCGGCCGGGAAATGAATCGCGCTGTGCAGGTGGGGACGGGAGAGAGGCAGAGTGTTATTAGCAATTCCCCTGGGTGATTGTTCACATCAGTTCAAAGAGTCTGCGAATGCAGCTGGGTCGCTGGACAGCTCGCGGTGAACAGGCCCAAAGAGTCCAGAAATGAGCATTACAAAGTGATGAGAAATGCGAGTGCCTGTAATTTCTCCGCTCAGTGTCGGTGACTCTGCTCCTTGCTAGCCCTAATGGTTATGCCCAGGCCACTCCTCCCCATCACACCCCTCGCTCCTCCACAGGCAGGCTACCCCGAGACACAACACGCGCACAATGCAGCCCGACACCAGGACGCTACTCCCCACAACTCACCCGCTGCCCCCGACAGGAGCAGAGAATACAGCGCAGCACTTGGCCATATCCCCCATCCACTTTGTATACCCCAGATCCACACGGGCCGGAGGGGACCCCCCTGCGCTGGGGGGGTGTGGGGAGATTCACGGCGGGGCCTGAGCAGGACAGAGAATCTAGCCTGGGCTAGTCGCGGTTCTGCAGGACGGCCGGCACTGCTCCCCGGCATTGCCATGAGTTGACTATCACCACGCCGGGAAGCCGGACTGACCCCGTCCCTCATGGGCCCTGGTTGGTGCAGGACCTCGAGGTGCCCTGCCGGCCGGAGTGATGGGCCGGTCTCTCGGCTTGCTCTGGGATGCCCGGATTCCAGCCCTGACCTGCGGTGTTGTTCCTGGCCTTTGACTGCCAGTGCTCTGACCACTAAGCATGACTGCCCTTGCCCCAGTCATAACGGGGGGGGGGGAGATCTCGGTCGGGGTCTGGGCAGCGCCCGGCACGATGGTGCCCTGATCTCGGCCGGGGTCTGGGCAGCACCGGGGCGATGGGGGCCCTGATCTTGGTCTGGGTCTGGGCAGCGTCTGGGACAGAACCCAGAAGTCCTGACCCCCCAGGTCCCTCCAACCCCTGCACTCCCCTCCCAGAGCTGGGAACAGACCCCACCTTTGGCACCAGCCCAGATCCCACGCGCTTCGCAGAGCCCAGGACAGAACCCAAGATTCCTGACTCTCGGGGGGGGGGGGGCCTTGCTCTACCCACTAGGCTGCGCTGCCACCTCCATAACACTTGGCTCCATAGCAGGGGAGCACTTTATCACCAGGCTGAAATGGCTGGGGAGGGGGGAGGTTTATCCCCCTGCTTGCTGTACACGTATGGAGCCCGTTGGTCGGGAGCCGAGGGCGGCTCTTATCAGGCGCCGCCTTGGCTCGGCAGGCGTGAGGCTGTTTCTGGGGAGCACCGATACGTGCCTCTCCCTGCGCTGTGTGTGTGTGTGTGTGTGTGTGTGTGTGTGTGTGTGTGTGTGTGTGTGTGTGTGTGTGTGTGTGTGTGTGAAAACGACAAATCTCAGCACACCACACAGCCCTTGAATAATGGAATAATCGGTGGCATGCGCCCACGTCCCCACTGTGTCTGTCGCGGGCTCTCACGCCCGCTGCAGGAGTCCGGGGCCGGGGGGAGGAGCCGGTGCCTTGGGAAAGGTTTAAGAAAACCCCCCACAGGTGACAGCAGATGTGAATAATCACAAGATATTTAAAGCAACAGGACACAAATCGCCACCGGTGGGGATGAGAGACGGCTTAGCAGCGGCTGGCTGCGTCTCTAGTCCAGCTGGCCGCTGGCTTCCTTCGTAGGAGGCAGTGCGGCCTAGTGGATAAAGTAACAGAGTCGGGAGTCCTAGGCCTGGGTCGGTCACTGGCTCTCTGGGTGACCTTGGGCAAGTCGCTTCCCGGCTCCTTGCCTCAGTTTGCCCATATGTACAGTGGGGATAATGATCCCGATCCCTTTGGTGAAGTGCTTTGAGATCCATGGCTCTCTAGGAGCTCGGGATTATGATGTGTCATGGGAGTCTGGGGACCTGGATTGAATATCCACCTCTGGCACAGATGACTCCGTGTCTCCGTGTCTGTACGACCTTTGCCTACACACAACGATCATACTGCTGTAAATATGCTGCTCTATCATCTCCCTAGGCTGGACACAGTTATAACAGTACAAATGTGCCACTAATAATCATCCCCAGCTCTTCCCATCAGCAGATCTCAAAGCGCTTTGCAAAGGAGGTTGGTATTGTTAAACCCATTGTATAGATGGGGAAACTGAGGCACGGACGGTATGTCTACACTGCCTTGTAGACCCAGGTCTGTGGCACCCAGGCGTGTGGACTCGGTGTTTCCAAGCCTGCGCTTGAGCATCCGCACTGTGTTGTAAACCTGGGTCTCGCTGTCGTGCTGACACGTCCATACTGCGCCACCCAGACCTTCTGCCTCCGGTCTGTGGCTTGAGCCGCGTCCACACTGCAGAATGGCCCCGGCTTGGACCCAGGTCACAGCAGGGCTCAGGCTCTGACCCAGCGCACTAGCAGGACCCAGGTTCTGACAGCTGGCTGACCCGAGTCAGACTGATGTGTGTGTGGACAGAAGCGGGGCTTGGGCTCCAACCTGACTCAGAGCCCAGGCCGTGGAGACACCCCCTGTCACAGAGTGTGGGGGAGTCAGGGCCCTGCCCCCCCGGCTTCCCGCGACTCACCCGACTCTCAGCCAGCCAGTAAAGCAGTAAAGACGCCGGGAACACACAGCCCCACCTTTAAGGGGGGGGGAGCCACAGCCCCCAGTGGCGTAGCTAGGAGTGACTTTCGGGGGGAGGGGCGGTGACCGACTGTGCTGTGCAGCCTGGCCAGGGTGGGGGGCGCTGATCCCCTGGGCTGCACCCTGACTGCAGCGGGGGAGACAGGGAGCTGTTGCCTCGTTGCGGGGTCGGGGCGGCCGCCCTTCAGCGGGAGGCCTGCGTCCCCTGCGAGCCGGGCGGCCCCTGGGCGGGTCGGCTCTGGCTGCGCCGCGGGGGGCACCGACAGGGCCTTCCTGGGCGCGCAGCTTGGCCCGGGCTCTGCACCGAGACGCCCAGCTCAGTGCATCCTCTCCTGGGAGCGCTGCAGAGAGACCGGCCTCCGCCCGGGCAGGGGCTGAGCCGTGCGCAGCGCGCCGCTGGCCAGCGGGCAGCGCCCGAGCACCTGCCAGCTCAGCGTCTGCCCCGACGCCCTCTCCCAAGCCCCGGGCACAAGGCTTCACCTCCCAAGCCTGGGCACACGCATGGGCAGCCCGGGGTGTCGCTTTCTGCAGGGCGGGCGCAGAGCTCCGGCCTGGCAGCACGACACACCCCTGCTCCGATCTGGACGGGCCCGGGATGCTCAGAGCCCACCCAGGCCCCCCTGTGGCTGGGCCCCTGACAGGCCCCGCTGTATTACAGCCCCTTGGGTGCAATGATCCCGCTGCCCGGCGAGGGGCGTAGGAGCGGTGCTGGCTTCTGCTGGACGCTCTAGCCGGCCCGGCCGCAAAGCCGCGAGGGGCAGCACGCCGAGGGCAGGGGATTCGGAAGAAGAGTGTGTGTGGGGGGGTGCAGACCGCCAGCACCTCCTTCCCCCACACCTAGCCTCAGGGACGGGGGTCAGACAGATGAATCATTCACCCGCGGCCCATCTGCCTGTCTGTCTCCCCCACCCCTTCAGATTTCAGCTCCAGCGGCCCCCCTCCCCCTGGCACGCTCCTCTCCCCTCCCCCCACAGCCTCGATTGCTGGCCCCCCCATCCCGCTCCCCTGACCAGCCTCAGTCATTGATTCCTCTGTGCTTAATGTCAACGAGGAGGGAGGCGGGTTGCCATGGTGATCCTTCCCTGCTGATGGGGAAAGACTTCAGTTTAAAGGCACCTGGCATCTCAGGGTCTCTTGATTCCCTTTACGTGACTGTCTGGGGCAGGTAGGATAAAAAACAGGTTCAAGTTCCCTCAGTCGGAGCAGAGCTGGGCGGCTCCTGCGTCAGAGAGGCAAAATCCGTACGGGACGGGGGAATGCACAGGCAGTGACTGAGGCATCCAGGGGGTGACAAAGCCCAGTGGAACTTCAGAGCAGCATCACAACTTAGATCCACCTGCTCCAAGAGCCCCCAGCTCCTCAAGCGCAAGGAGAATCCCCCGTGAGCAGTATAGGGCTTATGACACACAGTATAGCAATTCTGATTCAATCCTGTAGAGGGCAGGGGTACAGCTCACTCAAACACACATGCCCAGCTCATGGAGATGCTTGGCACCGTGCGGGATCAGGCCTGCGTGTGCTCTGGGGTAGGTGGACAGTGGGGTCTATTCAAGAGATCTGGGTCCTTTTCCTGGCTCCGACTTCCTGGGTGACCTTGGTTAAGTCACGTCTCCTCTGTTTCGCTGCCTGCCTTTTGTCTGCCTTGTCTATTTACTCTGTGAGCTCTTCACAGCAGGGACTGTCCCTCAGTCGGGGTCTGGGCAGCGCCTGGCACGACGGGGCCCTGATCTCGCTCACAATGGGGCCACTAGACAGAGCGATAATACACCTAATAATAATAATAATGGGGTTGGAATGGATGAACTGGGGAGAGCGGGAGGAAGAGGAGAAGCAAAAGAAAAGACATTTCTGAGCAGCCCGTGTGCAGGGAGAGGCAGAGGAGGATGGGTTGGGAAGCATCAGGGGCTAGACAGACCGGGAAGGGGGCCGGGCACATCTCTGGAGAGCGGGAGCTGGGAGCAATCCATCCCCCCTCTAAGAACCAAGCGGGAGCAGCGTTAGCATCAGACGAAGGGTCTGACGGGCCTGGCGAGAGGTGTGAGCGCGCCAGCCCCCGAGCACCTGCCGGGAAAGCGTCCGGAAGACTGAGCGGCGCCGGACAGATTGGGGTGAAGCAGGACGTCAGCTGGAGACCAGAGACCAGCGAGCTCGGAGGGGTAAATCCTGAGCTGAACAGCTCCTCGGGGCGAGAAAGCTGCTGGGAATCGGCGCAGCTCCACTGGTGTCAACGGGGGCCAGATCTCCAGCCGGTGCCAATCGGTGTCGCTCCCTTAGAGTCGAAGGGGTGACACCAATTGACAGCCGGGGAGGGTCTGTCTCAGCATCTGTGGTGTCTCGTCGGTGGCCAGCCCCCTAATCCCTGCCGCGCCCTCAGGGTAGAGGCGGGCATGGAGTCTGGAGCCAGCCGCAGCGATCCTTCTTCCAAAGCCCAGGCCCAGAGCATGGTGCTTACAGCACTGGACAGGGGATCTGCATTCAATTCTTGCTCTGCCACTGATACAAGCAGAATACTGCCTCTCTCCCGGCCTCAGTTTCCCCATCTGTGCAATGGGGTATAGTCCTTGCTCTGCCGGCCTTCTCTTCGGGCCGGGGACTGTCTCTCACTGTGTATACGCAGCACCTGGCACAACAGGGCCCCGATCCTCTGTTTGGTGCTCAGCACTGCTGTAATACACCTCACAGATGCCAAACTCCTCAGAGGCTGGACCCATCTCCAGACAGACCCGACGAGTGTTCTGTCGGATTCCAATGGCCTAACGAACGGGCGGGAGCCAGAGGGGAGGAAATGAGATAATTAAGTGAGATGTAAAGTCAGGGGTGGGGCAGCAGCCAGCATACAAGCTGGCCCCTGGCCAAAGGGAGGTAATTTACAAGCTCATGAGCTGCCTTAGCATTTGGGGTCACGGCATCGTGCAAAAATCATGAGACTGGCCCCCGAAATCGTGAGACTGGCTTAAAAATCCCGAGATTGTTTTTTAAAAGAAGAATCCACCCAGGGTTCTTTCTTGGCTTTCTAGTTTCTGACTCTGCTGGGCTGATATTTTTCCAGCTTTTCCCCACAACCCAGAGGGCTGGAAACGGACCCCTTACAAAAATTAAAGCTGAGATCCTTGTGGAAACCCAGGACTCCAGACACCAACTGCTACAAGACTCGCAATGAAATCCCATGAACTGGCAACACTGGCCGGTTGCCGCTAAGGATTTGAAAAGAGCCAGGATGATCCGGTGGTTAAGCCTAGACCTGCCACTGAAATGCAGCTGCGTCTGGAGTGGGGCATGACAGCTGCTTGCACAGCTGCACACCTGCTTTCCATCATGGGCTGGGAGCCAGGTTTCAGCCTCTGACCTCTAGTACAGACAGCGACCCCCGTGAGCCAAAGGAGCGACTTCATTAACCACCAGCGGTAGTAGGCTGTTCTCTAGGTGGACCAGCCACTAGAAGGGGACGTGATAACTTTGCACCTGGGCAGGAGGTGAAGGAGACTCTTGGCGGTTGAGTTTGTAGTAATGGGGCTGCTGCTTCGCCGGGGCTGCCTGCTTTTGAAAGAAGGTGAATCTAAAGCTTCGGCAGATGCTTATTCACACGAGCTTTCCGCTGCGCGAGAGGCTTTCGCGCTCCGAAATGGCGCCGGCCTTGGCTAACACAAAGGCTGAACAGGAGCGAGGGAGTTGTTCCAGGGCTTTTCAGACGTGAGCTGCACGGTAGGAACCGTATTTCAACTGGCTGGGAGCTCTCCAGGGGCGCTCCCCGTGCTCTGGCTTGTAGACGCTGCCATGGCAGCCGGGTGCGTGTGGCTGGGCCTGGCACCTGTGTGGGCATTGGGAACCCAGCAGTGTCCCCCGGGCGCCCGTCACGAGACCCAACCCAAACATGCCGGTTCCTTTGCTGGAGAAGCCTGGGGCGGAGTCGCTGCTGGGCGGCTGCAGCCTGAGCGTCGCAGGGAGGCCAAGACCCAGTGGCAAATCGGGACCTGCGGCGGGGAACCCTCTGCTCTCAAAGCCCCACCCTGAGCCCGGCAATCAGTCACGCCCCATAGCGAAACGGGGCCTTGAGGCGGATGGAAACGGACCCCGAGATTCCTGCCTCCCCGTGCAGGGAGCCTCCGAGGCCAGTGTGGAGCTGCTGCCAGTCCCTGGCGTAGAGGGTGCCTCGGGGGTGTGGCTGTTCTCTGCCCCCCAGCGGGGAGCTGGAGTGAACCGCGGGGTCTGTTCAGCATCCAGCTGGCTCAGTAGAGAATCCCCGTGAAGTCCCCCCCAGCCCGGGCCCAGCTCTTTCCTCCAGCGCCCCCCGATCGCTTCCTCTGGCGCCTCTTTAAATGTCACGTGTGGGAAACTGGCTGATGTTTGCCTCCCCGCTGGAGCTGATGATGCCTGGGCGGCGAAGGCTGCAGCAGCAGCGTGGGTGTGCAGCCAGAGAAAAATATCGGCGCTCTCCTTCTCAAGTGGCTTCGTGGATCCGCCTCCAAACACACAATGGCCTCACGAGGCGAAGGAGTGGGAAGGGGCTCTCGCTGCCGAAGGGATGCAGCGGGAGTGCTGCGATCCGGCCCGCCGGAGCTGCAAGCTTCTGCCACTGGTGGAATGAGTTGGAGCGTTCTCAGGTGCGAAATTGGCACATGGGCGTTCCTTCCGCTCCATGTTTTATGGTCCCCAAATCTCATGCTTCAGGGCTGCAGCTGGTCTCCGGTGGGGGTCAGGAAGGAAAGAAACCGTCTCCAGTGTATTCTGTTTTATTTTTAACCCTTTCCGGGAAGGCTGGAGATGGGACACTGGCCAAGGGTGGATTGGTGCTCTGAGCTCACGGTCTAACTAGTCCAAAGCTGGGGAAACTGAGGCACAGAGTGGGGAAAATCACGGATTAGGGCTCAAACCCAGGCGTCCTGACCCCCGAGCCCATTGGCCTTCCTACTAGACCACACAGCCTCTAATCCTTGGCGATTTGCTCCTTGGATGCCAGGCACTTGGGAGAAGAGGCAGTTTCTCATGACTCAGGAATATGAAGATGTTTCAGATTTTTTTTTTAATAACAAACAGTGGGCGGAAGGCAATGAATAATTACCGCGAAAAGCAGCTACTCTGTCGAGCCGCAGAGAGAACATAGACATGAAAATGAGTCAGAGGGGTGGGGGGGGGATATAGGATGGGGGAGGGATCTGGGGGAAATGGATGGGCTGTGAGAGAGGCTGGGATGAACGGAGAGTGGATGCAGGAGGAGAGGGGAGGAAAGGAATGTTCTCCTGTTTGCTGCCCTAGCTAGATCCAGTCACTAGAGGCTAGACGGACCCGGGGAAAGGACCAGTATGGCTATTCCAGGATCATTTACCTATTCTGGAATAACCCCCCCACGTGGACATTCTCTGCCGGAATAAAAGCGATTTTGTTCCAGATTAATTACTCTGTTTTGTGTCTGAATAGAGAGTCTGAATGGGGAGATATTGCAAAATAGCCATTCTGGTCAATTTGCCCATGTAGACAAACCCAACTGAGATCAGGGCCCCGTCAGGCCAGGAGCTGCCCAGACCGACCGAGATCAGGGCCCCGTCGCACCGGGCGCTGCCCAGACCCCGACTGAGATCAGGGCCCCGTCACGCCAGGTGCTGCACAGACAGACTGAGAAACAGTCCCTGCCCTGCAGAGTTTCCACTCTAAATAGGAAGGATCATTCTTCCCATTTTACAGATGGGGAAACCGAGGCACGAAGCATCTTGTGCAAGATCGCACAGGTGAGAACTGAACCTAGATCTCCTGAGTCCATGCCCAGTGGTGTCACAACGAGGCTGTCATGGCTCCTGAATCAGGAAGGAAAGCCCCAGAGTTGTCCTTCTGTTCTGGGGCACAACTCTCATTGCTATTGGTTCTAGGGGCGCTGGGCTGCAGGGGGTGGGGGCTCAGCAGGGGGTGCTCTCCCCTCGCAACCAGTGTTGGCCCCAATGTGGTGCCAGGGATAGGTGCTTCCGGGAGCCCAGAGGCTGGTTCAACAGGGATACATGTGTGGAGGGGGAGCTGCAAGGGGCTTTGCTTTCAAGAATGGACGACAGAGTCAATATAGCAATAGAGGACCTGATTCTCTGTTCCTGTGCTTGGGGCAGAGACAGGGTGGGTGGGAGCTTAACGCTCCATTGCTCTGACAGCATTATGTGGTAGTGCAGCACCCTGCCTCTCCCCTCCCCCGCAGTGTAAATTAGAGCAGCCCCAAGGCTGCTCTAGCTCATGCTCCATTCCCCCATATGGGCCCTGAGGGGCAGAGAATAGCCACAGTGCAGTGTGCTCTGGCCATGCTCACAATCTGCCCCCTACGCCGGGAGCAGAGCCCTCACACCAGAGCCCTCTGCATAGGTGGGGGGAGATTGTCAGGGGCTCCTTCCCCTGCAGAGTTGCATGGAGGGGGCTGAATGTGATGGAGAGCCAGTTGCAGAGGCTTGGGGGCTGGGGATCAGAATCCGCTACCGTGGAGGAACCCAGAGGGTTGAAAGGACTTTTTTCTTCTCTCCTTTATTTATTGTCTTTCTCCTTCCCTCTCTCCCGGAAAGAACACCCCCCGCCCCGCCCCCCCCCGCTTAGCACCGATCCCCGCGGCTGATTTCCCCCCGGGTTGCCTCGCTGTGCTTCTGAAAAGGCCAAGAAAGAGGTTTGCAAAGGGAGATTCTCCCCCACCAACTTTGGCTTCTGGGGAGGAAAAAACATAAACCGAAAACTCTCATCTCAGAGCCGCAGATTAAATTATTCATCGGCAAATTATCTCCCTCCTCCGGTTTGCCTGGACTGGAGATTGTTCTGCCTGCAGATGAGCCTTCCCTTAATCAAATTGGCTTCCCGGGCGAGTGACACCAGAGGAGGCCATTGGCAGTTCTCACACTGGGAATCCCCCAAGATCAGGGGCTGATTCATTGCAAGCCCCCCTGCTGTGTAGCTCAGGAGCACAAGAGAGGGGAGCGTGTGGGGGGAAGGCGTGGCCAGAGCCCCAGCCTCAGACCCATAGCCGCTAAGGTACCCGCTTTGCACCAGACGGGGGGGGGGGGGGGGAGATGCGAGCCGTTTCCATGGCCACTCCTGCTCCCGGTTGCTAGGGAACCATACTGGGGAAGCGATGTTCAATGCTTGGGAGCCTGGTGCCACCCCAGCCCCAATGTGCCCTGGGGGATCCCTCGGCCGAGCTCGCTCGTGTGGCTTTCGGGGGGGGAGAATCGCCCTGGGCGGGCGGTGCAGGGGCCTGGCACGCGGCTGAGAAGTTCTGATTCCACGCAGTAGGTGGCAGTGGTGCACACCTGCCCCCTTCCCCAGCACCAGAAGCATGGTCCTGGACTCCCCACGCGGGGCGGGGCGGGGCGTGGGACGAACCTCTCCCTTCGGCATCTGCTATTGGCTGGCTCCGGCAGCGCCCCGCCAAGCGGGCCGGCGTTTCCCAGGCTCCCGGGGGTCTGTCTCCCGCCCCCGGCCCATTCGAGGTCGGGAGATCCCGCGCGCCCAGCGCTGGCTTTGTGGGTTCCACGGGGGGGCTCGGCCATTGCAACGTTCAGCTTCGCAGGGTCCCAGCCCCCTTGTGGGTCTGTGCCGTGCAGAGCTGGGCGCGCTGAACGGGGGGGAGACGGGCTGGGGATCCCCGCTCCTCCCCGTGCATCAGCCCACACGCCGCGCAAACTTCCCCTCGCTGGCCAGGCTCCAAACCCTCCGAAGTGGAATCCCACCCTCCGCCCCAGCCAGGCATGGGCCTGGGGATCGCAGAGCCCGTCGGCCAGGCTTGGTGCACACGTCGTGCTAGCTGGGAGGTTGGTTTGCCTCCCGCAGTGAGACGCTGCCCTAAGCGCTCCGGCAAAGCGTTCACAGGCTCCCCCAGGAACAAAGGGAGGGGGCCCCGGGAACAAAGGGAGGGGGGCCCTGGGAACAAAGGGAGGGGAGCGCCCCGGGAACAAAGGGAGGGGGGCCCCGGGAACAAAGGGAGGGGGGTGCCCCGGGAACAAAGGGAGGGGGGCCCCGGGAACAAAGGGAGGGGGGCCCCGGGAACAAAGGGAGGGGAGCGCCCCGGGAACAAAGGGAGGGGGGCGCTGGGAAGGAGGGAAGAGACAGCAGATATCTCAAGAAAGATCACAAGCGCCAGGCACAGCAGGACCCTGATCTGAGCCGGGGTCTGGGCAGCGCCCGGCGCGACGGGGCCCTGATCTCGCCCGGGGTCTGGGCAGCACCCGGTGCGACGGGGCCCTGATCTCGGTTGGGGTCTGGGCAGTGCCCGGCGCGACGGGGCCCTGATCTGAGCCGGGTGTCTGTGCAGCACCTGGCATGACGGGGCCCTGATCTCAGCTGGGGTCTGGGCGGCGCCCGGCGCGACGGGGCCCTGATCTTGGTTGGGGTCTGGGCGGCGCCCGGCGCGACAGGGCCCTGATCTTGGTTGGGGTCTGGGCGGCGCCCGGCCCAACAGGGCCCTGATCTCAGCCAGGGTCTCTGTGGCAGTTCCTCGGGCGTCGCCTTCAGCCCCGGGTGGTGGGGCTCAGGCACTGGCTTCAGCCCCGGGCCCCAGGAACTCTAACGCCAGCCCTGGCGACCCATTACAGTGGGGTCATGACCCACAGTTTGAGAACCGCTGATTAAATAACAATCCCCATCGTGCTCCCTGGGCCCGTCCTGAGCAGTGCTGAGGAAAGCCCAGGGCCAGTAGCAACCAAGACGGCGTCACCTGATCTTCGATTCTGTATTAATTATATTGATTAGTTCAGAATCCCCAGGTATCAGTTTGAGGGTTGGCAGGTTCGTGCCCCGAGATCAGGCCTGGTGTTATTTCAATTATTGTATAGATGGAAACCCCGACGCGCACATAGGACCTCTTGTCTAGTTACAGGTAAGGTTTATTAATACAATTAGCCCAGTCTCAAAGACCCATCACCTCCCTCCTCATCACCTGGCACCTGCCAGGGCCTCAGCGCCCTCTCCTGCCGCCCCTCGGCTGCGCTGCCACTCTTGTACTCAGTTACGCTGGCACCGTTGTGTTCAATGCACATTGGGTGGGGGGTTTTCCCTTCTCCTATTTGTATTTCCTCACGTCGCTAACGTTGGGGTGTCTTTTCCCTAGAGGTTGCTCTAGCGATGATCTCAGCTCGTTCTATACGTCCAGTCATTACCATGGCCCTTTTGTGGCTGGGTTATTTCGCACTGGTTCTTTCGGTCCTAACTGCTTCTTTCGCTTCTTTCCAAGTTCCAAGTTGTGGGGCACCGGGTCTGAACTTAGGAAAGCCCCTGCGCCAACCTGCTTTAACGCATCCTCTGTGTTACAGGTCTCAGTCCCACATGGACCTTATGCTTTAGCTCCGTCTATCGAGGTGAAAGGTCCCAGACATCTGTCTGCTCCCTGTTCACCATACAGAATGTGGCCTGCAGGTCCCTTGTGTTACAGCCGAAATCCACCCTAATAGCAACCTGTTATAATCAAACGTCTAACAAAATAAGAAAGGCCATATAGGCCGGCAAGCAGGCCAGCCTTAAATGGATCTCCCGGACCTGTTCCGTACGTCAGTTCGTTGCCAGGACCCTTCTGTGGTTGAATTATTTACCTGTGATCAGAACGTCCCCTTACACTCTATTTTCAGCTCCCCGAATACTTGGGGTTTTTCTGTTGGGCCGTTTATCAGTGCGGAGTTCATAGGTCTTAACCCTTCTGCTAACTTGTGGAAGCGAATGTCTTACAAGACACAGGCCTGTAGGTTTCTTGCATTGCTGCTGAATAGAAGGCAAAGCAGTGACTAGAATAAAGCAGACGAGCCCTCTGGGCGGCAGTGGCCCCAGAGAGGTGGTGTTCCCCCCGCCGCCCCCCGCCTGTCTCTCCCCTGCCTGCAGCCCAGGAGGCCAGTTCTGCTGACACCGCGCTCTCGTTCTCTCTGTCTCGGCAGGAAAAGCCTGCAGGTGAAGATTGTGGACGATGAAGAGTATGAGAAGAAGGACAACTTCTTCATCGAGCTGGGGCAGCCGCGCTGGCTGAAACGGGGCATCTCGGGTAAGGGGGGCACCTCCTTCCATCGCCAGGCTGCAGTCGGGGATCCCCGCTTCTCCGCTCACCTGGGCTAAGCGCGGGTGGGACAGTTTGCCACCGGCTCCCTGTCCCTCTGTGAGGCGAGGCAGCATGTCCCATCGCGAGGGCAATCGCAGTCAGGACTCCTGGGTTCCCGTTTTGGTGTAGGGAGGGGAGTGGGGTCTATTGGTTAGAATGCAGGTCTGGGAGCAGGACTCCTGGGTTCTATCTAAAGCTCTGGGGGGGGGAGTGGTGTTAAGTGGTTAGAGCAGGGGCTGGGAGCCAGGACACCTGGGTTATATCCCTGGCTCTGGGAGGGCAGTGAGGTCTCATGGTAAGAGCATGGGAGGGAGCCAGGACTCCTGGCTTTGAGAGGGGAGTGGGGTTTAGTGGTTAGAGCAGGATGGGGGGCGGGGCCGGGAGTCGGGAATCCTGGGTCCTGCTGCCGGTTGTGGGTGGCGGTGGTGGTTTCAGGACATCATGCAGGGCAGGTGGAGCCAGGGAGCAGGGAGCAGCAGGAGACTCAAACACGGCAGATTTCTTGAAGGGCAGCGTGAGAAATTCTGCTTGGAGAACAATTCTTGCTTCCATCCTGCCTGGCCGGAGGCTTTGCCCAGGGATTTTGATGCATGTGCATTATGAATCCAGTTGATCAGAGCCAGCTTCTCCGGCCCCAGCACGGGAGAGAGGCAGGGCTAGAGAAACTGGCCTGGAGCGATCAGAGGGTGGGGATGCATCTCGGGTCACTGTGCCAGTTGTGACTAACTCGTATTACAACCTGCTGCCCGTTCAGCGGAACGAGTTTGCCAGGTCTCAGCCCGGTTCCTTGCGGGCAGGAGCCCAGCTGGGAAAAGCCCCACTCACCCCACTTCTGAGCCAAGCCTCCTGCCTTCAGCCGGGATCTTTCCTCTGGTTCCCCTCTGCGCGGCGCTGATCCGCTGGTCGGGCTCATCACATGTTCTTTCTCCCTCTCTCTCTGCAGCTCTCTTGCTAACTCAAGGTAAGACCCTTTCTCCTCACCTCGTCCTTTCCTTCATTCTGCCCTCCCCCACCCATCTATCCCCAGCCTCCCCACCGCAGGTGTCTCCAGGGGCCGGGCGCGTGGGGACTCCCAAGCCGGGTCGGCCGCCCATCGGAAGAGCAGAACTCACGCCGCTTCCCAGGGAGTGGGACGTGCCGGAGAGGCCTGGGGTCCGTGCTCCCGCACGCACAGCAGCTCAGGGAGGGTAAATACGTAGCGAAGAGATGGGTAGCGCCATAGACTCCAAGGCCAGACGGGATCATTTCTCACCATAGACTCACAGAGATGTCGGGTGGGAAGGGACCTTGATTGGTCATTAAATCCAGCCTGCTGCACTGAGACAGGACCAAGCCAACCTCGACCGTCCCTGACGGCTCTGTCAAACCTCCTGTGACTGGGATGCCAAAGCCTCCCTTGGACTCCTGTCCCAGAGCTTAACCGGCCTGAGAGACTTTCCTAATAGCTCCCCTACATCTCCCTTGCTGCGGTTCGCGCCCGTCACTTCCTGTCTTACCTGTGAGAGCAGCTGATCACTGGCCTCTTTGAAACCTGTGAAGACTGTCGTGTCTCCCCCGGCCCCTCCAGTCTGTTCTCCAGACGGACGTGCCCAGCTGTTTTAACCTCCCCTCCTAGCTCAGGCTTTCTAGAGCTTTCCTCAGTTTCGTTCCTCTCCTCTGGACTCTCTCCAATTCCCCCCTCCCATCTTTCCTAAATCACAGTCTCCAGAATGGCACCCAGCATCCACAAGGGCGACCAGACGTCCCGTTTTGGCCAAGCCAGCCCCCTTTTTTAAGCCCTGTCCTGGCCACCCTGACTTTTTTTTTTGTTTTGGCAAAAGTGGCCATGCAGGAGCCAACGGGACAGACACCCTGTCACGGGGTCCCCGGGCGATGCTCTGAACTGCTCCCCACAAGCCAGGCAGGACTCTGGGGAGCCTCCTCTCCCTCGGAGCAGCCTGTCTGCAGGGCAGGAAGCTCCCACGGCTTCACCTCCTGGGTCTCTCCTGGGAGCATTCAGCCTCCCCTGCCCCTCCGTGCGCTTCCCCCAGCGAGTCTGCCCAGGCGGGGTCCTGGGGGGGCCACAGGGTCCTGCCCCCCCACTGCGCAGTCAGACGTGACTCTCAGCCAGCCGGGGACACAGAGGTTTAGCTAGATGACAGGAACGGGGTCTAACACAGGTCTTGCCGGCACAGACAACAGGACCCTCTTTAGTTAGGTCCATCTGGGGCCCCAGGGAAGCCCAAGCCCCGTCGGGGCCTCTCTCTATTTCCCAGCCAGCTTCAAACTGAAAACTCCCCCCAGCCTCTCACTCAGCCTCCCCCCCGGCTCCTCCCCCAGCCTTTGTGTCCTTTGTCCAGTGCCCCGGGCAGAGGTGTCCCCTGGCCTCCAACCCCCCTCCTGGGGTCTCAGGTGACAGGCTCAGGTACCTCCCTTCCCCAAGGCCGCCCCAGCACAGCTCCCCTGCCACCTTCCCAGGCCAACACTCCCCACTCAGCATTCACAGAACAGCCCAAACGTTCCCACTTCCTCACACACCCACTTGTGCAAAAAGGGGGGCGGGCCCCCCTAGCGGGCGCGGAGGGGTGAGCAACGCCAGCCCCACGGAGGGAGCTGGCCGGGCGTGGACGAGAGCCCTGAACCTGGGGGGTGCAGGGCTCTGGCCGGTGACTCGGGTCAGCCTCATGCCCGGAGGGGAGGTGGGGTAGGGTACGGGCCAGCCCCATGCACGGGGCGGGGGGCAGGGCTCATCTGAGGCCTCCCCAGCGCCGAGCAGAGAGGGACGGTTACCTCCCGTGTCTGACATCCAACACTCCTGTTCACACACACGCCTTTTTCACAACTGCATCGCACTGTTGACTTGTATTCAATTTGTGATCCACTCTGCCCCCCCCGTCTCCTGTTCACTCATACGACCCCCCAGACAATCCTGCCCCATTTTGTGGTTCTGCGTTTGATTTTTCCCCCCTAAGTGAAGGATTTTGCACTTGTCCTTATTGAATTTCCTCTTGTTGATCTCTGACCAATTCTCTAATTTGTGACGGGCGTTTTGACTTCAAGTCCGATCTCCTCCGTAAGGCCGGCCCGAGACCTCCCCCGAATTAGTTGCTGTTTGGACTAGAGCAGAAACGTTTTAGAAACCATCCAATCTTGATTTCACACTGGCCAGTGATGGAGAATCCACCACACCCACTGGTTAATTACCCTCATTGTTAAAAATTTGCACCTTAATTCCAGTCGGAAATGTTTCCAGCTTCAACCTCCAGCCAGTGGCAAGTGACACTTTAATAAACAGCAGCACAACAAATTGCCGGTAATAATTTATGACACCTTCTTCCGACGTGCTGCCTGTAACCTGCACGGCTCACGGCTGGGCCGTTCTGGTGACAGCTGTTGATCGGTCGTTAACCCTTTGTGAGCCATTGTTGAATGGAACCGTAACACAAAGCACGACCCCTGTCACTCCGAGGCCATGATCTGACCCGTTCATTATTATGAAAAATGGATTGGCGGGATGAGGCATCTTAACGAGGTTTAATTGTCTCTGTATATTCAGGCCTTGTAGAAACAAGATGGGGATGACTCAGGGGGTGGGGGTGGCAATGTCTATAAGGCAGGTTTCATATGTGTCCTCCATGGCTTAACGTGTGTGCTCCACGGCTTACCATGTGTTCTCCACGGCTTAACGTGTGTCCTCCATGGCTTATCACCTGTTCTCCACGGCTTCTCACCTGTTCTCCACGGCTTACCATGTGTTCTCCATGGCTTACCATGTGTTCTGAGGCTTACCGCACCTTCTCCACGGCTTGGCGCCTGCGGGCACAGACCGAAGTGAGACCTGTGCACAGCCAGCTACGGCTACGTGTAGGGCGGGCCCCGAACACTTCAGGACAGGGGCCTGCGGAGGACAGATACACCGCAAAGCAATTCCAGGCCCTCAGAACCCCGGGATACGCCCCTGGCCCCAAACCCAGCTAATGGCGGCGCCAGTGCGGCCGTGGCTACCCCGGTGCGGGCGTGTGCGGTGGTGGATCCTTGCAGGTGGGCGTGGTAAGCGTGAGTCGGCTAAGCCCTGGCTAGGCTCACTCTGCCGTGCAGAGGTAGGTCCCGCCCCATCCAGCCTTGTAGACCATGGGAGTCCCCCCGCGGGGTAGCTCACCTCGGACAGCCGTCGGGGACCATTTTCAGCAGAAAACGTTGATTGAGCGTCAGAACCCCCCGCCCCCATCCCGTCCAGCCCCCAAACTGCCGAATGTCCTGCCCAGAAGCCTGCCAACCCCCACAAACCTCTTCAGCCCCAAACGGCAAACGTTTTGACCAAAAGTGGCCCAAATTCCCCGCCCCCCACAAAGTGGGCCCCAAACTGAAAATGTTCCATGTTAAAGCATTTGATTTGCTGATGGAAAAAACAGGCGATTTCTTGGCCTTTCCTTCGGACAATTTGCTTTGTCGAAAAGCCAGTTTTCCGTCAGGGAAGAAAGTTCAGATGGACAATTCCCTACCCACCCTCAAAATGTACCAGCCCTGCTCTGGCCTCGTCCCGCAGTTGCCAACAGGGGTTGCCCCCGGGCTGTGTGTTCGGCTGGCCGCCTGCAGGTGCCTCCATGCAGAGAAAATGCTCCGTCCCGCGGGGATCGGCTGGTGGATGTCGGTGTGGCTGGGCTGGGCTGGGGCGAGGGACCGTGGGTCTCTGCAGTACTGCACCCTGGTGTGGACGGGTGCCGGGCTGGGAGAGGGCTGCCCAGGAGAGCTCGAATAGAGCAGGAAACCAGGGCTGGGGATGGCGACCAGCTGGGAGTGAGAGCAATGGAGGGGGCGTGTGGGAGGGAGCGTGGGAGTGTGAGGATTGCGGTGATGTGTGTGTGTGTTGTGGGGCTGGCTGTGTGCATTGCGGGGCTGAGTGTGTGTGTGTCTGTGGTGGAGACGTGTGTAGCTCTGGTACGGGCTGGGTAGGTGGGAGAAGGGGCCCCGTACGGCAGTTCGGAGGTTCTAGTGGGAGATCGTGCAGTGCTGTTGTGAACCCCGCGGGGTTACCTGCTTCTGAAACTTGGCAAATGCCAGAAACCCACGGCGAGCAAAGAGCTCCCGGGGGATAAAGGAACCAGCGCGGCTGCAGGGACGATGATTCCAGCAAGAGGTGGTTCGGGCACGTGGGACAGATGTCAAAAACCACGTCCCTAGACGAGCCCTTGCGTGGCAAAGAGGAGGACAGCCCATAATACACAGGAAAGACGTCGCTGTCATGGAAACGGGACTAGAACAGAGCAAGAAACGTGGCATTAGACTAGCCAGTTCGCCCCAGCTGGGGATCTGGCCTCATGGCCTCCAGGAGACCCAGCTGATTAGCACCGGCTGAGATCTGGCACCGCTCATTGGCTGCCAATCCCAGCGCGCTGGGAAAAGCATTTGCAAGCGCTGGGAGCTGAGTCACCCGAGGAAAACCCCCGATTGGCCCAGGTTCCGTGGCAGCCTGAATTCTTCTGAAATTGCACCAAGCCAGAAGCAGGAAAGGAAGATCTGGCAGCCCGGCGGGGCGGGGCAGGACTCCAGCCCTCTGAAGTGTCCTCGACAGCATCCCCCTTAGATGGCTACTGGGAGGGGACACATCACACCGAGCTGATTTTAATTAGAGATGGAGCCAGATGGTCATTATCTATCTCCCGTGGCGAACGGCACGCATGGCTGGATCTTAATTTCCTTCCTGGAAACCATCAAGATGGGTTGTCTCTGCTCTCCAGCACAGGTGCCCCCACACACCCACCCACACATGCACTGCTCTGCAGGCGCAGAGTAACACACCTACAGACGTAGGCAGAACACACGTTTCTTTGCCCTGGTTGGGTAACCCTTGGGGGTTATTTCTGGGAAGAGGAGACACTGAGTCAGGTATTTCTTTGATTCAATCCTGTTTAATTACCAAGAACGTATAGACGCCTGTTCCCTTGAAACGCAGGAGGCACTCAAATAACAGGAGACGGCCACTTTGCTCGCAGTTCCAAGCCCCTTTCCAGGCAGCACGCTGCCCAAAAATCCTCTCCGCTTTTTCTCAGGGCCAACCTACCAATCCTGCTTCCTTCTGTCTCGCCGTGTCTCTGGTCTTCCAGCCTCTCTGTCACTTATGTGCCCAAACCTTCATAAAACAGTGTCCTCTCTGCCCACATGTGCCTTGCATGGGTCTGCGTTTTTGACAGGGACCCATGTTTAGAGTGGAGGCTGCTGTTTTAGGGTCCTTTCTGAATAGCTTCTTACAGCAGCTACTCCCAACACATAACATGCGACTATACATACGTGCCCACACATGCAGGCCATGACACATAAACACAGATGCCCACATATGCAAACATATGTACACATGTGCCAACACAAATCACACGTACACCAGTTCTTGCAGACACATGTCCATCCTAACATGCACGGACTCGTGCACACACATGTAAACACACACACACAGCTGTAAACCTCCACACAGAAGCACAAAATACACATGCACAAGTTTTATACATGCCAAGTTAAATGAAAAGCAAATTACAAAGCAGATATTTGTGGAGCGGTCCCCGGGCAGCTCAAGAAACAGGCTGCAGCCAAGTATTAGGGGCATAAAATATTCAAAACCTTTCAAGCGGTTTTAGAAATACTAAGTGTTTGCTCTGCCCTTTAAAAGGATTTGATGTAGGAATAATGTTGGAACAAAATTTCCAGAACCGTGACGTATACCTTAAGGGAGTGAGTGCTGGATTCTGGTTAGAGCAGAGATTGGGAGCCAGGACTCCTGGGTTCTCTCCCCAGCTCTGGGAGGGGAATGGGGTCTAGTGGTTAGAGCAGGGGGGCTGGGAGCCAGGACTCCTGGGTTCTATCCCCAGCTCTGGAAGGGGAGTGGAGTCTAGTGGTTAGAGCGGGGGCGGGGGCTGGGAGCCAGGACTCCTGGGTTCTCTCCCCAGCTCTGGGAGGGGAATGGGGTCTAGTGGTTAGAGCAGGGGGGCTGGGAGCCAGGACTCCTGGGTTCTATCCCCAGCTCTGGAAGGGGAGTGGAGTCTAGTGGTTAGAGCGGGGGCGGGGGCTGGGAGCCAGGACTCCTGGGTTCTGTTCCATGTGCTGCTGCTGCCAGCCACTCACTTGCCTGTGCCTCAGATTTCCCGTTGATGGTGCCAACCTCCCTGACACTGAGGTTGTGATGCTCAGCTGACTAACACCTGCAAACCCTGCCAGGACCCACCATGGCAGTTGCTATAGAGATGCCAAGTGCTGGAAGGCAAACCTGCCCCCTCCCGGTCGCTCCCACCGAGTGTCTGATGAGTGAGATGTCGCGGGGTCTCGCTCGGCGCAGGGTGAGGTGGGCGTGTGGCCAGGGCTTTAGTCACAGAGACCGTCCCAGGCTGGAGACGTGGGGTTAGCTGGGACCGGGGGGGGCTGGTTTCCATTATGTGCAGGGTTTGCAGTGGGGTTCAGTGGCTTTCAGTGCCCCCCCCCACTGTAAACATTGGTCCAGCCCCCCTGCCTGGAATTGCAACTGCACCTGCAGCTTCTCTTTGGTGAGCGGCTGATGGGGAGGAATGCAGGGCTCCCGCTTCCCGGAGCTTCTGGGGGGATCCATCGATCCATCGATAGATAGAGGGGGGTGTGGGGTTAGATAGATAGATGATGGGTCTGTATGGGGAGGGATGGATGGGTCTGTATGGGGATGGGTGCATAGATAGATGAGTCTGTATGGGGCTGAATGGGTGGATGGGTCCATATGGGGATGTATGGATGGATGGATGGATGGGTCCGTATAGAGATGGATGGATGGATATGTCCGTATGGGGATGGATGGATGGATAGATAGGTCTGTATGGGGATGGATGGATGGGTCCGTATAGAGATGGATGGATGGATATGTCCGTATGGGGATGGATGGATGGATGGAGATGGATGGATGGATGGGTCCGTATGAGGATGGATGGATGGATGGAGATGGATGGATGGATGGGTCCGTATGAGGATGGATGGATGGATGGATGGGTGGGTCCGTATGGGGATGGATGGATGGATGGATGGATGGAGATGGATGGATGGATGGGTCTGTATGAGGATGGATGGATGGATGGATGGGTGGGTCCGTATGGGGATGGATGGATGGATGGATATGTCTGTATGGGGATGGATGGATGGATGGAGATGGATGGATGGATGGGTCTGTATGAGGATGGATGGATGGATGGAGATGGATGGATGGATGGGTCCGTATGAGGATGGATGGATGGATGGATGGATGGATGGGTGGGTGGGTCCGTATGGGGATGGATGGATGGGTCCGTATGGGGATGGATGGATGGATGGAGATGGATGGATGGATGGGTCCGTATGAGGATGGATGGATGGATGGATGGGTGGGTCCGTATGGGGATGGATGGATGGATGGATATGTCCATATGGGGATGGATGGATGGATGGATGGATGGATGGATGGATGGGTCTGTATGGGGATGGATGGATGGGTCCGTATGAGGATGGATGGATGGATGGGTGGGTGGGTCCGTATGGGAATGGATGGATGGGTCCATATGGAGATGGATGGATAGATAGGTCCGTATGGGGATGGATGGATGGATGGATGGATGGGTCTGTATGGGGATGGACGGATGGGTCCATATGGAGATGGATGGATGGATAGGTCCGTATGGGGATGGATGGATGGATGGATGATGGATGGATGGGTCTGTATGGGGATGGATGGATGGGTCCGTATGAGGATGGATGGGTGGATGGGTCCGTATGAGGATGGATGGGTCTGTATGGGGATGGATGGATCCGTATGGAGATGGATGGATGGATAGGTCCGTATTGGGATGGATGGATGGATGGATGGATAGGTCCGTATTGGGATGGATGGATGGATGGGTCCGTATTGGGATGGATGGATGGATGGATGGATAGGTCCGTATTGGGATGGATGGATGGATGGATGGATGGATAGATCCGTATGGGGATGGATGGATGATGGATGGATGGGTCTGTATGGGGATGGATGGATGGATGGATGGGTCCGTATGAGGATGGATGGATGGATGGATGGGTCTGTATGGGGATGGATGGATGAGTGTTATGGCCACTGGCTGACAGTAGCATCATCCTGATCCCTCGGGATGTGACCCATAGATTCACAGATTCTGAAGCCAGATGGGCCCCCTGTGATCCCCCAGTCTGATCCCCCGCAGAGCCCAGGCCAGAGACCTGCCGAGCCCAATCTCTGTTGAACTAGAGCCGAGCTCTAGAAAACAGCCAGTCTTGGTTTATACATGCCCGGGCTGGAGAACCCGCTGCCAGCCCGGGTGATTTGTTCCCTGCCCTGTTACAAACCGGCGCCTTTTCTCCAGTCTGTCTCCAGCTTCCCTGTCGGGCCGTCGGACCCAAAGCCGACCAAGCGCAGTGGGGATATCGGCTTCCGGCCCACGGGAGGGGACGTGCCTGGGCGACGGTCTGCGTCGCCCTCCGCATCTAGCCCGTCCCAGGCGAGAGCAGGGGCTGGTCCACTCACACCGGTGCTGGCCTGGCAATTGCCTCTCCGGGCCTCAGTTTCCCCATCTGTCCTACAAGAGCACTGCCCTGCCGCCCCGGATGTGGGGAGGGTGAACATGTTACAGGTGGTGGGGGGCACTCGTATGCTGTGGGGAGGGGAGCCAGCGACGTCCCTGAGGGGTGAGGTAGGTGGGGAAACCACGGTGGCGGCTGGGGGGCTCACGGGTTGTCTCCTGTCCAGCCGACGGGGACAAGAAGCTCTCGGCAGAGGAGGAGGAAGCCTGGAGGATCGCCGAGATGGGCAAGCCGATCCTGGGGGAGAACTGCCGGCTGGAAGTCATCATCGAGGAGTCGTACGACTTTAAGGCAATGACTCTGCTCTCCTCCGCCGCAGGGGGCCCAGAGGAGCCGGGCTGGGAGTCGGGATTCCCGGGGTCCAGCCCCAGCTCTGGGAGGGGATGGAGGGGCTCGAGATGGGCTGATGAACCGCCTGGAAGCCCTCTCAGTAGTGGTGCGCGTACCCCCAGCTGAGAACCACCCGGCTAGTGGGTCGAGCAGAGAAAGGGCCTCCGGCTCCAGTGATCCAACTACTAGGCAGCGCTTCCCTCTCGAGACGTTCGTTCCAAATGGCTCACGCAAAAGGGTCCAGGCCTCCGGCTCCATCCCCCCGGCGCAGCGCCCATCAGGAGGCGGCGGGGAGCAGACGGAGGGTGTATCGGCCTTCCCACCCGCCTGTGGGGCAGCAGCAAAGCGGGGGGTGGGGGGGACTATCGGAGTCCGGGGGCAGGGCAGGCAGGGTAGAACTGACCCCCCCAATGTGGGATAACAGCAGGGCGAGGGGGGGGGGCAGCTGGGCTCGTCTGCGGTGACTCTGCAGGTTTCTTTCTCTCTCCATCACGCTCCCCGAGGGGCCGCGGAAGGGGGGTGGGCTAAGCCGACGACCCCCTTTCAGTGCCAGCCCTGTGGCCTCTCCAGGGGCTCGGGGCTCGTTTGTCCGAGTCCCTTTGCGATGCTCAAGGCCGGGCCAGCGTTACCCACCCGGCGTTCGAACCCCTAAGGCAGCCGGGCGCTGCGCCGCCAGGAGCCGCAGGATTCGGGGGGACGACAGTGGGAATTTGGGGCCTGTGTGTTCCCCCCCTGCCAGTGAGCCCAGGGACCCACTGCTAGGGGGCGACGGGGGGGGGGGGGTGGCTCTCCAGGGCCCGTTCCGCCCTCGAGGCTGGGAATGGAGCTGAGATCTGCCCAACGCATCTCGTGGAGGGGCACACGGAGCCGACCGTGCCGGTCCCGCCCTCCCCCCCACCCCGAGACTGAGCCCCTCCCCCCTCCCCGACAGAACACCGTGGACAAGCTGATCAAGAAAACCAACCTGGCCCTGGTCATCGGCACCCACTCCTGGAGGGAGCAGTTCCTGGACGCCATCACCGTGAGCGCAGGTGGGTGCCGGGGCTGGCCTGGGTATAACCAGCCCCCCGTGCGCCACCCCAGAGGCGGCTGCATCTCAGCACCGGGTGAGGGATCCCTGTATAAACCGCTCCTGTGTCCCACCCCAGAGGTGGCTGCATCTCAAGTGCCAGGCCAGGGACCCTAGATAACCAGCCCCTGGGTCCCTGGCCTGTATCTCAGTGCCAGGCCAGGGATCCCTGTCTACCCAGCCCCCCGCCCCACCCCAGAAGTGGCCGCATTGCAGCCCCGCGGGGCTGGCGCGCTGGCTGACGTGCTGCCGTTCCCCGCCAGGTGACGAGGAGGAGGAGGAGGACGGGCGGGAGGAGAAGCTCCCGTCCTGCTTCGACTACGTGATGCACTTCCTGACGGTGTTCTGGAAGGTGCTCTTCGCCTGCGTGCCGCCCACCGAGTACTGGAACGGCTGGGCCTGCTTCAGCGTCTCCATCCTGGTGATCGGGCTCCTCACCGCCCTCATCGGGGACCTGGCCTCCCACTTCGGCTGCACCGTGGGCCTCAAGGACTCCGTCAACGCCGTGGTCTTCGTGGCCCTGGGCACCTCCATCCCGGGTACGGAGCCTGGCCCGGCCCGCACACGACACGGGGGGGGGGCAGTGCCAGGGGAGAGCCAGGGGTCGTGGGGGGCGCTCTCCCCACGCAGGCGGCGCTAGGGGGCGCTGGGCTGCAGGGAGTGGGGTGGGGGGCTCGGCAGGGGGCGCTGGGCTGCAGGGAGCGGGGCGGGGGCTCAGCAGGGGCTGCGGGTCGGGAGTGAGGGGCACCAGCAGGGCTTGGCTGGCAGAGGCTGCGGGTCGGGAGTGAGGGACCCCGGCAGGGCTGGGCTAGCAGGGGCTGCGGGTCGGGCGTGAGGGGCACCGGCAGAGCTGGGCTGGCAGGGGCTGCGGGTCAGGAGTGAGGGGCACCAGCAGAGCTGTGGGGCGCAGGGCTGAGCTAGCAGGGGCTGCGGGTCGGGAGTGAGGGGCACCGGCAGGGCTGGGGTGGGGCAGGGCTGGGCTGGGCTAGCAGGGGCTGCGGGTTGGGAGTGAGGGGCACCGGCAGGGCTGGGCTGGCAGGGGCTGCGGGTCGGAAGTGAGGGGCACCGGCAGGGCTGGGGGGGGCAGGGCTGGGCTAGCAGGGGCTGCAGGTCGGGAGTGAGGGGCACTGGCAGAGCTGGGCTGGCAGGGGCTGCGGGTCGGGAGTGAGGGGCACCGGCTGGGCTGGCAGGGGCTGCGGGTCGGGAGTGAGGGGCACCGGCAGGGCTGGGGGGGGGGGCAGGGCTGGGCTAGCAGGGGCTGCGGGTCAGGAGTGAGGGGCACCGGCAGAGCTGTGGGGCGCAGGGCTGAGCTAGCAGGGGCTGCGGGTCGGGAGTGAGGGGCACCGGCAGAGCTGGGCTGGCAGGGGCTGCGGGTCAGGAGTGAGGGGCACCGGCAGAGCTGTGGGGCGCAGGGCTGAGCTAGCAGGGGCTGCGGGTCGGGAGTGAGGGGCACCGGCAGGGCTGGGCTAGCAGGGGCTGCGGATCGGGAGTGAGGGGCACCGGCAGGGCTAGGCTGGCGGGGATGTTGGGGTGTAAGGTGCCAGTCCCCAGCCAGGGGGCCCCGGGGCGGCTCCGTGGCCGCCAGCTGATGCCCCGTCTCCCCCCCCAGACACCTTTGCCAGCAAGGTGGCCGCCCTGCAGGACCAATGCGCCGACGCCTCCATCGGCAACGTGACGGGCAGCAACGCGGTGAACGTCTTCCTGGGCCTGGGCGTGGCCTGGTCGGTGGCCGCCATCTACTGGGCCGCGCAGGGCCAGGACTTCCGGGTGCAGACGGGCACCTTGGCCTTCTCCGTCACCCTCTTCACCATCTTCGCCTTCGTCTGCATCAGCGTCCTCATGTACCGCCGCCGGCCGGGCATCGGGGGCGAGCTGGGGGGCCCCCGGCCGGCCAAGCTCCTCACCGCCGGCCTCTTCCTGGGCCTCTGGTTCCTCTACATCCTCTTCTCCAGCCTCGAAGCCTATTGCCACATCCGGGGCTTCTGAGCCAGCCTCGCGGGGGGGGGGGCACTGCCCCCCGTCCACCGGCCCCTTTGCCCAGAGACACTGCCGGGGGGGAGTGGGGGTCCTGCTCCGTCCCAGCACCCAGATCTTTGAGTGTCCTCTTTTGTTTTTGTAGGGTCTGCGTGGAACCAGGAGCTGCCCCCCCAGTCTGTCATGGGTGCAGCCATTATATGGGGGGATGAGCCCCCCCTAATTTTTAGCACCTCATTGATGTCACCTCCCCCCCATGAACAATCCCCATGAACGTCAGATCTGGCACAGCCCCCCGCCAGCTTATAGGGGTGCTTGGATGCGAGCGTGTCCCCAGGGGCTGGTGAGGTTTGGGGGGATCGGAGGGGAGAGGTTTGGGGGGATTGGAGGGGAGCGAGGTTTGGGGGATCACAGGGCAGAGGTTTGGGGGGATCGGAGGGGAGCGAGGTTTGGGGGATCACAGGGCAGAGGTTTGGGGGCATCGGAGGGGAGCGAGGTTTGGGGGATCACAGGGCAGAGGTTTGGGGGCATTGGAGGGGAGCGAGGTTTGGGGGGATCGGAGGGGAGCGAGGTTTGGGGGATCACAGGGCAGTGAGGTTTGGGGGGATCGGAGGGGAGCGAGGTTTGGGAGCCGGGGGAGCCGGGGGGGGGAGTGCCACAATCCCCCCCATGGCGTTTTCGTTTAACTCGTTTTGTTCTGCGTCGTGCTCGTCTCCTCGGGTCGGGGGATGGGATGGGTTGTCGGCCGGCCGGACACAGGGACTCAAGCTGCAGCTGGGCCCGGAGGGGTGATTTGGGGGACCCCACCCCCAGCTCTGGAGAGGTGCAAGAACCAGCAGCCAGATCCCACCTGCGGCGGAAGAAGGGCCCCCCCCCTCCGTGTCGTCCTGCCGCAGGGGGCGGCTCACAGCGGGGGGTCTGGGAGCCAGGCAGCCGGCCTGTGTGTGCCCCCCACGCCCGCCCCCAGGGGTGTCACTGCTGGCCGGCCTCTCGCCACCGGCCGCCTGCTCGTGCACCGGGGGTGGCACTGGGCTCCTCAGCCTGGTGTGATGCCCCGGTGTGGACCTGTGTGTCCACTGCATGTGTATACATACTGCACGTGCGCACACACACAGCGCGTGCATACATCCTGCGCGCACACACACACACTCTGCATGCATACATACTGCGCACACACACACAGCGCGTAGACACACACACACACTGGGTGTGCATACATACTGCGCGCATGCACGCGCACACACACGTACTGCACGTGTATACATACTGCACACACAGATACACTGCATGTACACACATACACATTGCACGTGTATACATACTGTGCACACACACTGCACACACACACACACTGCACACAGACACATACATACACACTGCTCATGCATACATACTGCATGCACGCACACACACACACTGCTGCACGGACACACTTTACACATGCATGCACATGCTGCATGTAGACACACACACAAAACATGCACTCTGCAAGCACAGGCACACACACTGCACAAATGGTTTACACATACACTGTGCACACCTCATGACTCCCATTCACATTTGCACACACACTACAGACACACACACTGCATGCACACGCGTGCACACACACTGCATTTGTACACACACACCATGCACACACATTCTGCAGGCACATGTGCACACACAACACACATACACTGCACACCCCCATCACATTTGCACACACACTACAGACACACACATATGTGCCCACACATTACATATGTACACATACATACACACTCTGCAGGCACATGTGCACACCCTGCACAAACATTCACACATACACTGCACACACCCCATTCACATTTGCATGCACACACACAACATGCACTCTGTAGGCACACACACACACACTGCACACACATTCACTACGCACACACACATGTTCACACTTGCACACATGCTACAGGCACACACTACATGCATGTACACACTCTACATGTATGCATGCACACACACTGCACACACATTCACATATGCACTACACACACACCCCTATTCACATTTGCACACACGCTACAGACGCACCCACACACCACAGAACACACATACAACACACATGCAGACTAGTCACAAAGTGCAAATACACACAGAGCAAACCCCCCACCATTCCCCTCTCCCAGGGCCTCTTCACACACCCCGTTCCACCGGGCAGGGCCTGGCCCACAGGGGCATCATCACTCCATGGGGCAGGGCACGACCTGCCCCACAGTGGGTGCTGGGGTGTGTGTGTGTGTTGGGGGGCGTCCCTTGCAGCACCTGGCATCTGATCCAGCCCCGTAGCTCGTCAGTCACCACGTGGAGCTGAGGGGAGATCAAAGTCCCAAATTGCATTAACCCCCGAACTGCAGGAGCCTGGCCCCACTGGGATGCTCTGATCTGTCCTCCCCCCACCCCCCCGCCCGAGACCTGAGTCAAGCCATTGATGGGAGCTGTTTGCACAGGGAGACACAGGGTCTGATCCCTGCTGTGTGAGGCCAATTGGCTTGGGGTGGGGGTGGGGGCGCGTGACATCATTTCTAATACCGGGGATCTTCTGCCTGGCGCTGAGAGGCAGCCACCTCTGGGGTGGGACACAGCAGCTGTTTGTCCAGCTTTCCCCAGGGGGCGCCAGGAAAGCCCATGGCTCCGGAAGGGCCGCGTTGCTCACTGGCTGCACGTCGGCGCTCGGCGAAGAGGCAATGGCGGCTCAGATGTGGAAGATCCACTCCAGAATTTCCAGCGGGAGGGGGCAGAGGAGCAGCTGGTGGGGGCTGCGTGGAAGACGCATACATTAAAATTACAAGGGGGCTGAAAAATGGGGGGGAGTTTCCATGCTGAATTTCAAGATTTTGGTGATAAGAAACCCTAAATCTATAATATTTTAGCTACAAACAGAAAGATTTGAAGTCTGAAATGCCAGTGCAGCGCCTCATGGGTGGTGTAGTTCAGCTCCCAGACCCCCCTCTTAATTGGGCTGCTTGATTGGACTACATCTCCCATGAAGCACCACAGCCTTTCTACTTGGCCGCGGTGCAACATGGGAAGTGAAGTCCGGCTGGGAGCCCTGCCCATAGAGGCGAATGGGAGCAGAAGGCTCCCAAACTACGACTCCCACAGAGCTCCGCGGCCGCAGGTCAGGTGGGGCATATTTTCATTTTGGGTTGAAAATGGTTCATTTTGGGGGCATTTGGTGGGTGTTAAAACAAAACATGGACATTTTTGGCAGGATGCAGCCAAGTCTGTCAGAAACCCAGTTTTCTAAAGAACCGGTTGGGTGATAATTAAGCCCTAATTAGGGCCTGGGGTGGTGCAGCTGGGTCATTTCCCCGTTAGGCACGTGCATCTTTCAAAGCGGGCGGAGCCCCTCGCTAGAGCATTGAGTTTTAGTCCTTCCGAGACGTGGTCCCAAAGTCCAGGAGCAAACAAGCCTTATTAACTGGGGGTGGGGGGGAAATGTGGGTCCTTTTCCAACTGGCTGGGCGGTAGCCAGTGAGCCCGACTCTCATGATGCGGGGTGTGGTTCATACACCCCCAGCTCCGGGATGGGTGGAATTAGCTGAGACGCTTGACTTTAATATATATATATTTTTAAAGTTTCTAGCCCTTCTAGCTGCAGAGAAAAGCCCCCCAGCTCCACTGCCAGATGCCAGCGTGAACACACCCTTCCAGGCCCCGCTGGGGGCTCTTTTCAAATGCCCTGGATTTTAAGCACCTCTCCATTGGCTCCCTTGGCTTTTTTGCACAGGGGTGGGCAGCCCAGGGTGACCAGCCAGCAAGCGTGAAAAATCGGGCCGGGGCCGGGGGGTAATAGGAGCCTATGTAAGAAAAAGCCCCAAATATCAGGCCTGTCCCTATAAAATTGGGACGTCTGGTCACCCTACGTGGGCCTTGCCGCTGGGGCTGCGTGGGGAGATACGGCCCCACGCAAAGGGCAGGGTTTTTAACATGGATTTCTTACCGCTGCGTCCCGGGTGGTTTTGGACAACGACACTTTTCAGACAAGGGATTTTTGTAGCTTGACGGCCCAGGCCGGGGCGGGGAGGGAGGCGTCTCCCGCGCCCTTTCTAGTCTCTTTCTTCTCTGTCGGTGGTTTCGTCCGTCTCCTTTTGAAACGCTGCGTCTCTCTCTGTACGAGTCGCCATAAACCTTTGAATATTGCCTGTGAACGTCTCTGTGGCCGAGTAAGCGTGTGTGGGGGGGGGCCGGGGGACGTGCATGCCACCCCGGGACGGGCGGCTGACTTTCCGAAGCCATCGAGTGTGAAGAAGAAGGAAAAAAAGAGACACGAGACCTTTGTGTTTTGACTTCGGGTGGGGGGGGGGGGGGAGTTGCTTTCTTGCTCAGCCGGGTTCCCTCTGCCCCCAATCAGGGGCTCCCCCCATCTAACCCGGTTCCCTTTGCCCCTTCCAGCCACCCACGACCAGCTCAATGGATTCAGCTCACGCACTGTCTTTGCCCCGTTCCCACCTTGGATCAGCTCAATGGACCCTGGTGCCCCCCCCCCCGCCAAATGCCCCACGTCCTGGCTGAGTAATGGCCAGGTACAGACTTTTGGGGGCTCAGTACAGTGTGTCGTTACCAAGGGAGGCCGCTAGAGGACGCTCCGCCACCGAAAACCGATCTGTGGCCGGAGCTTGTGGCCAGATGTTGCTTGTTCTGCTTTTTCTCCGCATTTGGATTTAGCGTTGTTTAAGGGATGCGCCGCTCTCACCACTAGCCCCCACTCCCCTCCCAGAGCCAGGGAGAGAACCCAGGAGTCCTGGCTCCCAGGCCCCCTCTGCTCTAACCACTAGCCCCCACTCCTCTCCCAGAGCCAGGGAGAGAACCCAGGAGTCCTGGCTCCCAGCCCCACCGCTCTAACCACTAGCCCCCACTCCCCTCCCAGAGCCAGGAGAGAACCCAGGAGTCCTGGCTCCCAGCCCCCCCTGCTCTAACCACCAGCCCCCACTCCCCTCCCAGAGCCAGGGAGAGAACCCAGGCATCCGGGCTCCCAGACACTTGGCCCAGGGTGTGAGGCTCCCAGCTCCCTTTGCGGCTCTAGGCCTTTGTGTTTGGGGGGGGGGTTAAGCGGGGACCCCCCCCTCCACAGTTGCAAAGCCAGCCCCGGGTCCCACCCGCCCCTCACTTGCTTTGCGCTACCCACGTAGGAAGTTCCCCCTTCCTGCCACAAGGTGGCGCAGCTGCTCCAGCCGTGGGGCGGGCGAGGCGCCTGGTGCCCGCGGGCCTGGAGTGGAATAGAGACCGGTCCGTGGAGCGGCTGGGAGGGGGGCGGTTATTGCCTGGGCAGCGGGTAGCCAGGGGCACATCTGGCCCAAAGAGGGCAGCCAGGACTAGGGTGTGGGCTCGCCCCTGCCGGTCAGTGCTGACCCCAGGGCCCAGCGTGGCACAGGGGGGCGCTATGGGGCAGGGGGTTCAGTGGGGGGCGCCGACACAACTGCCCCCGGGAGTCGGCGCCTGCCGCTGCCGTCCTAGAGACACGCGTACGGGTGGGTGCACGCGCTAGGCCCTCGCACACCAGCCCCTTGCACGCACACGCCAGCCCCTTGCACGCGCACGCACACGGCCAGTGCATTCATGACCACTCTATGCAACCGCCCCCGTCATCGCCCGCACGCCGGGTCTGGGCAGCACCTGGTGGGGCCCCCCTGGCTGGGGCCGGGAGTTGCTACCGTAATACGCCGAGTCAGAATGATTTAATACCGAGCTTTGCAGCAGCAGCAGCAGCGCTCCAGATGTGTGTGTGCGTTACCGTCGCTAATGCCCCCCCCCCCGCCTTGCACCACTAGACCCCACTCCCCCCGAGCCCAGGAGAGAGCCCAGGAGTCCTGGCTCCCAGGCCCCTGCTCTCACCACTACACCCACCCCTCTGAGCCCGGGAGAGAACCCAGGAGTCCTGGCTCCCAGCCCCCATCACTACACCTTACCCCCCCCCCCGAGCCTGGGCAAGAACCCAGGAGTCCTGGCTCCCAGCCCCCAGCCCCTGCTCTCACCACTACACCCCACTCCCCTCCCAGAGCTGGGGAGAGAACCCAGGAGTCCTGGCTCCCAGCCCCCTGCTCTCACCACTACACCCCCCCCCCTCCCTCCCTCCCACCCAGAGCTGGGGAGAGAACCCAGGAGTTTACTGATTCATTTTTCTTTTCCTCGCCTGATTTACCCGCCCCCGCCCTCGCACCCCTCTCCGGGTTCGCTTTGCACCACAGCTCAGCACGTCTTTACATCGGCAAAGCCCCTGGGCTGGGGGCGGGACGGGGGGTCATTCTCTCCTGGCTGGGCGACCGCTGGGAGGTCAGGCCCCTGCTGACACCGAGGCCCGGCCGAGCCATCCGTCACTGGCGGCCCCTGGCAGGTCAGGGGGCCGCGGCGAGGCCGGGAGCGCGCGGTGGATGTGTCGGGCGTGCTGGGCCGGGGGGCGGCCACACACCACAGGGGCTGGACGCGGGGCCCGCCGGGGATCGGCCGGGGGCTCTGGGGAGTCACACACGGGCAGAGACGGAGAGACGGGGGCCACACACACACACACACAGAGCAGGGCTCAGCCCCTCCAGCAGGGGGCAGCATCACACACACACACACACACACACACACACAGAGCAGGGCTCCACCCCTCCAGCAGGGGGCAGCATCACACACACACACACACACACAGAGCAGGGCTCCACCCCTCCAGCAGGGGGCAGCATCACACACACACACACACACACACAGAGCAGGGCTCAGCCCCTCCAGCAGGGGGCAGCATCACACACACACACACACACACACAGAGCAGGGCTCAGCCCCTCCAGCAGGGGGCAGCATCACACACACACACACACACGCACACACACACAGAGCAGGGCTCAGCCCCTCCAGCAGGGGGCAGCATCACACACACACACGCACACACACACACACACACACACACCAGGGCTCAGCCCCTCCAGCAGGGGGCAGCATCACACACACACACACACACACACAGAGGACCCCCCCCATTCCTACTCGTAGCTGGGGGTAGGGGGGTAGCACCTGCTGCTCTAAGGGGACTCCTGGGTTCTCAGCACCGCCCTGCCCCCCTGCCCCCCGCTGGCCGAGCTGCCCCCCCAGCCCCAGCCCCAGCCCCAGCCAGCCTGGCCTCCGGACACACACGCCTCCCGCTGCACTTGCGGGCCAGGCCGGCCCATCCCTTAGCCCGGATCCTTCCCGTTTCCCCGGGGGTGCAGGGAGTAGCGGGGAGCCCTGTCCCCCCCGGCACCCTCCTGCTTTGGGGGCTGCCCATAGGGGACACCCCAGTTCTTGGGAGCACCGGCCTCTAAGCTGCGCCACACTCTGTCTGGGGTGGAGACACAGGGCGGGCGGGGGGGGGGGGTGATGGCTAGTTAATCCCGCTGGGCTCGGGTCAGCCCCCCTGGGCCGCTGCCTGGGTGCCCCCTGGCTTCTGCCCTCTTTGGCCCCCAGGCCCTGGCTCCACCGCGCTGGGGGCTTGGCTCTGAGATGGAACAACCCCCCCACCTTCGCGCCCAGTTTCAGAGCGACGCTGCCCTAAAAACTGAGCCAATCGGCATCGCCCAACCCAGCTAAGGGGGCGGGATGTCCAGAGAGGGGGGCGGGGGCAGGACTCCTGGGTTCTACCCCCGGCTCTTGGAGGGGAGTGGGGGCTAGTGGTTAGAGCAGGGGGGGCTGGGAGCCAGGACTCCTGGGTTCTATCCCAGCTCTGGGAGGGGAGTGGGGGCTAGTGGTTAGAGCAGGGGGGGCTGGGAGCCCGGACTCCTGGGTTCTATCCCCGGCTCTGGGAAGGGAGTGGGTCCCAGCTCTGGGAGGGGAGTGGGGGCTAGTGGTTAGAGCAGGGGGGGCTGGGAGCCCGGACTCCTGGGTTCTATGCCTGGCAAGGGGTGTGGTATCCAGGGGGTTAGAGGAGGGGGGAGTGAGTGCTCGGACTCCTGGGTTCCAGTCCTGGCTTTGCCACTCCCACGACTGCGGGACGTTAAGTGAGTGACAGGGTCTGGGGCTGGCTCAGATCTGGGGCTGGGCAGCACCACGACCCACGTCCTGCGAGGTCTCTGCTGCCCCCTGCCGGGCCAGGGACCCTCCGGCCTCCCCGAGCACCTGTCCTTCCCTTTGTCCTCTGCTGCAGGCTGCCAGGCCGGTTCTCCCGGCTCGGCCCGGTCCCCCCGCCCCGCCCCGCGCCTGGGCTGAGGTGCTCAGCCGCTCCCCCCGACAATGGTGGGATTTGCCTCCACATCCGAGCAGGGCGGATAATAGAGACGTCGCTGCGGATCCGCGACCCCCCGACACTCCGGGCCTGACCTCGGCGGCTCTGTTCATTGTGCGCCTTTTATGCCCCGAATATGATTTCCAAAGGGGATTAGCCACTTCAAAAGGGCCCTCGGCTTTGATGCGGCTTGGCTTCCCCACCTCACCCGCTCCCCGCCCGGCTGCTAAACCCTGCATTCAAAGCCGGCCTGTGTGTCTTCCGCGCAAACCTGATTAACGGCCCCCCCATTGTTCAGCTGGAAACTGCCACTCGGCGCGGGGTTTAACCCCAACTAAAAATAAAAGCAGCATTTTAAAAAAACAAAACCCCTCTGTGGCCGGAGCGAGGACAAGCCCGAGGGTCCCGTTTGCCCTCGGAGCGGGCCGAGGTTTGCACGTGGGGGACAAAGGGATTGTCCCAGCTCGCACCCAGAGGTCACAAAGCTGCCCCAGGCCCCATGGGGTCTGGACTGGAACTCGTGACGCCTGGGCTCCTGTGGGCACCAAGCTAGGGGGAGGATTGGGGGGGCAGCAGGCGCAAACCCCAGTTTTACCCACCCACGACTCATCCATCCCTGAGCCTCACGCTCCCCTGTTTGCACCGAGGCCCCTTGTTCCCGGCTTTCAAAGGCCCATTTACTCCCCGTGTGTGCAAGGGTGGCGCGGAGCTCAGACACCGGGGTGAGGGGCTGCGTAACAGAGAACGACCCCAGCTCCACAGAGCTGGGGGGGCTGGATCGCACACGGTGGAATTGTTCAGTGGAAAGGCAGAACCCCCCCCCATCCTGAACCGTTTAGTCCCGGAGGATTTGGGGGGCAGGGAGGAGAGGCCCCATCCTTGCACCCCACACTCCCTGTCCCTCTCTGGAAGAGAATTACCACCTACTAAGGCCTGATTGCATCAGTTACTAATTGCAGCCACTTCTGGAGCATGGCCCGTGGCCAAGAAGTTACCAGAGAGAGATTGGCTAGAGCCCTCTGTCGCAGGGCAGGGGGGTGGGGGAATCTCAGGATGGGGGGGTCGCCTGCACTGTGATGGGGAAGGAGGAGCTGCCCCCCCCCGTGAATTTCCCTCCTCCCCCTCTCCAATCCGGGTCAGTCTCTCAGCTGCTCTGAGTCGCCTGGTTTGCAACAATTCCAACCTGGGGTGGGTGTTTAAGGCGGCGTCAGGTAAAGCAGCCTCGGGGCTGCTCTAAACCACGCTCTGCCCCCATAGGCCCTGCGGGGCAGGGAAATCCACACACTTTGCTCATCACCGTGGTACCCGAGCATCTTCCAGGCGTGCCAGAGCCACCTCTGTCGTGCTGACCCCCCAGTCACAGGCCCAGCGGGGACGGGGATGGGGCACACGTCCTCCAAGGTGGCCTCCCGCCGATGCGCCCCCAGCCCTGCCCTGGAGAGACCCCCCCCCCTCTGAAACCAACCTGGGCCTTTGGGGTCCCACCCTTCGGGGCGGAGATTCTGGGCGGGTTCTTTTCCCATCGATATTCGGGACCATTGTGATCACCCACCTGGCTTAACACGGGCCTGGGTCCCACCCAGCCGGCCGACGAACTCATGGCGGAGAGACACCCGCCCTTGATTTTTTGCAGGGATGTATTTGCACAGGAAGGCTCCTGTGCTAAGACTAAATCAACCTCTCACCTGTCCCGCCCCAAATCCCCATAACCTACCCCCCAACCGCCATGGGGGGGGGGGTCCTGAAACGCAGCCTGGCCGCTACCTCACCGCTCTGCGGCGTCTCTCCTGAGCAAGCAGGTCTGAGTATGTTTCATGAAAGTCGAACCGTTTCACAGGCGATGTGGAAACACACACACACACACACACACACACACACACACACACACACACACACACACACACACACACACACACACACACACACACACACACACACACACACACACACACACGGGTCGAAGTCTCAGAATTGCCCCCAGATCGGAAAGCTCCGTTTCCAGCCAGTTCTAGTCAATGAACTCCAACCGGCTCTTTGGCCTGAATACAGGAGGAGTTTTTCATACAGGGACGAGCACGTGGGCTGCCAGACAGAACGAATTCAGGTGACGTGGCTGCTGCTCCCAGTTCCGCTGTTGGCCTCCTGTCTGACCGCTGCGTGCCTCAGTTTCCCCATGAGTAAAATGGGGCTAATGATACAGCGTGTTGACATCTGCTGACGGGAAGGGCTAAGTATTCGCTATGGGCCTGCTTCCCACCAGACCAGTCCTGCTTCCCACTACAGTCCCCAGGCAGGGCACAGGAACAGCCGCTGCCCGGTCGCGGCCGCTGACCAGAAGCCTGCAAAGGGCCAGTCGGAACGGGCTGACACTGGGGCTGAGGGTGAGCCCGGGGGGGATTGGAAAGGCCTTGCCCCCCAGTTTGTCACAAGGCCACGGGTCTGACCTTGCACCTCCGCGGCATGTGGGATTAATGGATTCCAGATGTGCCAGAGAGACGCAGCTCTTGCTACCAGGTTTTCACTGAGTTTGGCTTAAAATAACCTGTTACAGTGACCAGGATAAAATCCAGGCAGGATCTGATGAGTAAGAGCAGCAGGAGGGGCTGGGTGCCAGGATGCCTGGGTTCCGTCCCCCAGCTCTGGGAGGGGAGTGGGGTCTAGTGGTTACAGCAGGAAGGGGGCAGGGAGCCCGGACACCTGGGTTCTCTCCCCGGCTCTGGGAGAGGAGTGGGGTCTAGTGGTTAGAGCAGGGGGGCTGGGTGCCAGGACTCCTGGGTTCTCTCCTGGCTCTGGGAGGGGAGTGGTGTCTAGTGGTTAGAGTGGGGGGGGGGGCTGGGAGCCAGGACTCCTGGTTCTCTCCCCGGCTCTGGGAGGGAAGTGGGGGCTAGTGGTTAGAGCAGGGGAGCTGGGAGCCAGGACTCCTGGGTTCTCTCCTGGCTCTGGGAGGGGAGTGGGGGCTAGTGGTTACAGCAGGAAGGGGGTGGGGAGCCCGGACTCCTGGGTTCTCTCCTGGCTCTGGGAGGGGATGACTGGTTAGAGTGGGGCACTAGGAACCAGGCTCCCTGGCTTCTGTTCCAATCTCTGCCACTTGCTTGCTCTGTCGCCCCAGGCAAACCACGTGCCTCAGTTTCCCTAGGTACAAGCAGGGCGTTATGCCCTAGCAGGCAGGGGGAAGTGGGCAAAGCGGGACGGGGGCTATAGCTGGGTGGGCCGGGGGGGGGGGGTTTAAGCCATCACCCTAACTAGCCGGTTTCCAGGAGCCAGCGCAGTAATTGCCCTGCGCTCGCGGAGCCAGCGGCGCAGACTAAATACAGGAAGCGAAGGGTCAGGCCAGGAGCCCTGGGAACAACCCGGGGGCTCAGCTCCTGCCTGGCCTGGCCCCTGAACAGCCGAGCCCAACAGGACAAACAGCCTCATTTAGACAGAGCCTGAAACCCGAGCCCCTTTGACCGGCCTGGCCAGGGCGGCGTAACCGGTGTAGTGGGGTAGCCATGGGGGGGGGGTGTGGACCCCCACCCCCTTCCATCCCCCCAGCCCTGCTCAATGGGGCTAGTGTGCAGTCAGGGTCCCCGTGCACGAGGCGGGGAGGGGTCGTTCTCCGCCCTGGGGGAGCCATCACGGGGCGACTGCTGGGCACAGCAGCCGCTTAGGGCAAGGGGCCGGTTCCTCCTGGGCCACTGGGTCCACTGCTACGATACCCCCAGGAGTATTAGAGTACCCAGCATCCTGCAGAGTACTGCTCCGGGGAGTATTCCCCACCCAGCCCCCTTAGGATACCCCCAGGAGTATTAGAGTACCCAGCATCCTGCAGAGTACTGCTCCGGGGAGTATTCCCCACCCAGCCCCCTTAGGATACCCCCAGGAGTATTAGAGTACCCAGCATCCTGCAGAGTACTGCTCCGGGGAGTATTCTCCACCCAGCCCCCTTAGTACAGGGGTTGGCAGCCTTTCAGAAGTGGTGGCTGAGTCTTCATTTATTCATTCAGATGTAAGGTTTCTCGTGCCAGCAATACATGTTAACGTTTTTAGAAAGTCTCTTTCTGTAAGTCTATAATATAGAACTAAACTGTTGTCTGTAAAGTAAATAAGGTTTTTAAAATGTTTAAGAAGCTTCATTTAAAATTAAATTAAAATGCAGAGCCCCCTGGACCGGTGGCCAGGACCCGGGCAGTGTGAGTGCCACTGAAAATCAGCTCACATGCCGCCTTCAGCGCCTGTGCCACAGGGTGCCTCCCCCTGCCTTAGGATTTTCTATCCACAGCAGCTTTTTGGTACTCTGAGAAGTACTCTATAGCCATAGCACCATTCTGATACATAATACACAGCACATTTATAACGATACTCTGAGTATCTGTTCCCAGCACTGCCACTGGGCTGCTGAGTGACCTGGGGCACCTCACGTCCTCGCTCTGTGCCTCAGTTTCCCTAGCTGTAAAAGGGGATAATGACACTGGGCTGCAAAGTGCTATGATGTCTCTAGATGGCTAAGAGCTGAGGGGGATTATTATTATACGGGACCTAATAGCGCTTCCGGACAGTATTTGTGTATATCGCCCAGAGCAGCCTAGACGCTACCGTAATACACCTAATAGCTATAAAAATATATAGCACCTAGATCCTACCATAATAGCTATAAAAATGTACAGCACCTAGCACCTGGTCCATGACTGGCACCCCTGGGTGCTACCGTAATGCAAATAATAGCTATAAAAATGTACAGCGCCTAGCACCCCTAGGTGCTATTGTAATTCAGATAACAACAGTAACCTCGCTCAGATTCCTCTGGTTGTGTTACGTTAAAGGTGACGGAAACCCAGGGCCGATAGGGGCAGCCCCGCTGGGGAGATCCCCAGGCCCGGGGATCTGAGGAAAGGGCACCAAGCCGCCCCCCCCCCTCGCTGATGCTAAATGGCATTAGGAGCTAGGCTGGTGGGCAGCAACGAAAGCAGCTCCCCCCCGCCCGTCCGCCTCCCTCCCGGAGTGAATGGACATTTAAGGGGCCCGTCCTTGTTCCCCGGGGGGGTTTGTCCTCTTGTCGGGGATGGAAGTGCGGCGGCCGGAGCAGCGTGGGGCCCATCACTTGCCCATTTTAGCGGCGCCCTGGCCCGCAGGCTGCCAGCTGTTTAGTAACCAGCTGGACACGGGGACCTGATTCCTTTAAACCCATCGGGGGGGTGGGGGCAACCACCAGCCTAGGCCCCTCCCACCCAGCCCCACCCCCGCCCTAGCAGCCCACCCCCTCTCTCAGAAGCGAAAATAAACCAAATTCAGGGCAGATTCATCCTGCCACGGAGCCACTCCGGAGTCCCCGCTGCCTCCTTCCAGTCCCTGCCCGCGGCCGCCCCTTCCCTGGCACTTGGCTCCTGGCCAGCCTCATTCCCCGGGGGTTAATCCGCTGCCCTCTCCACCCATAAGCTCTTTACAGATTGTTTTCTCAGGGGGATCAAACAGCTCGTAATTGAGGTAGGGACGGGGGCCCGGCCCCGGGCCAATTTCGGCAGGGCCGAGGCGGCTTGGTGAGAACACAGCAGCTGGCGGCTTGTGTAGCGGTGGGGGGTTCTGTCGCCCCCCGACTCAGGGCCTGGGTTCCCCAGTCTGTGCCCCTCGTCCCACCAGGAGGCGAGATTGTTGCATGCCCCACGGGCAGAGCTCGTCCTACAGGCGGCGATTTCACAGCCGATCGGCTTGGAGCAAGCACCTCTCCCGCTGGTTCCTGCGTCCAGCCCATAGCTTGGGGGGGAGCTGGCGCGGCTCTTTTGGAAAGACGCCCGGGCTCCGTTTCGAAGCTGCCAGTGAGGGAGAATCTGCCCAGGCCCCAGGTCAGTTGTTCCAACGGCCAGTTCCCCTCCCTGCAAAACATTTGCCCCTTATTTCTCGTCTGAATTTGTCCAGCGTCAGCGTCCATCCCTCGGATCTCAGTCTACCTTGGTCGGCTCCATTAAAGAGCCTGCTGCTGTCATGGCCTTAGCCTGGCAGTCGCTTAGCCTGCCCTGTAAAGAAACTCCATCTGGTTAGACTTCTGCGTCTCTCCCTGCCAGGCAACTTTTCCAGGCCTCTACTAACGCTTGCGGCCAGGAAGCCTGGGTTCTGTTCCTGGCTCCAGCCGGTGGGTGACCTCAGGCACATCACGGTGCTCTCCTCGCCTCAGTTTCCCCATCTGTAAAAGGGGGATAATGAAACTTCACAAGCCTGTGCCTGGCTGTTAAACAGGCTGAATGTGTAACCAGCCTTGTTCTCTAAAGTGATGCAGGGAAGAACATGCGGGGTGGGGGTGGGAGGTGGGATGGAGGAATTGCTCTGCCCGTCACTATTCCAAGAGGGGGATTAACACCCCAGAGGATGTGCAAAGAGCCGACAGAGCTGCTGCAACCACAGGGGCTGAATCTGTGGGTGCTCCGGGGTTCAAGCACCCACTGAAAAAAATAGGGCTCAGATTCATCTTTTGTGGGCCCCGGTGCTGGACGGGCAGTGAGAACCGGGCCAATTCGCCAGCACCGCGCACCTCCTGCAGCCCGTCACGCCAGCGCGAAAACGCCAGCGCAGCCGAACGGTGATGCACAAGTGCACGCGGGGTGGGGGGGGAGCGAATCAGACTCCCCAGCCCAGTCGGTTCGAGGCGCGAGGGTGTTGCCCCGCGTGGCGGACGGAGGCGTCCAGTCTCATGGTCAAAGGGGATTTAGACACGTAGGCGAGTTATTTCCTTCCAAAGGTGCCCTCAGCGGGGAGGGCGCTCAGGGGCGTGACCGCGTGGGAGAGTCCGACACTGGGGTGGCGGGCGCCTCCGCGGAGCTACACAACCGGGGCGCAGGCACGCACCCCGCAGGGGCTCATCCCGGGCCGGCTTTAGGAACTGCGGGGCCCGATTCGACTACCCGGCTCTGGGTCTTCCGCGGCCCCCCCCCCCCGCTGCCAAAATGCCGCCCAAGTCCCGGAGTGAGTGAAGGGCCCCCCGCTGCCGAAGTGCCACCGAAGACCCAGCCCGCCGCTGGGTGAGTAAAAAAAATGAAAAAAAGCACGTAAGGCGCAGGGCCCGATTCCTAAAGCCAGCGCTGCGCTCATCGAAATGGCGGGCGACCGTGTGGGCAAGGCCGTGTGTCATCACCCAGGACACCTGGGCTGAATTCCCTCCCCTGCCACGGCTTCTCTGTATGACCTTGGTCAAGTCACCTTGGCTCTCTGTGCCTGTTTCCTCTGCTGATAACGTGGGGATCACGGCCCCTCAGGACAGGAGCTGTCTGGGCAGCGCTCGGCACAAAGGGGCCCTGATCTCGGTCGGGGTCTGTGCAGTGCCTGGCACAATGGGGCCCTGATCTCGGTCGGGGTCTGTGCAGCGCCTGGCACAATGGGGCCCTGATCTCGGGTGGGCCCTGTGCAGCACCTGGCACAATGGGGCCCTGATCTCGATTGGGCCCTGTGCAGCGCTCGGCACAATGGGGCCCTGATCTCGGTCGGGGTCTAGGCAGCGCCTGGCACGGTCAGGGCCCCGAACTCAATCAGGTCTCTGAGCACAACCATAGTCCAAACATGACCTCTCTGCCCCCGTCCTATCACCCCGAGCCCACTGAACAGCGCTGAGGTTTGCTACCCGGGTGAACACCCGCAATCTCATCCCCCAGCGAACTGCACTTTCTCGCTCGTTTGTCACCAGCCGGATATAATCCATCCCCTCTTTCCCACCCAGCTCCCACCTTCCCCAAGCACTTTGCAGAATCCTTCTTGTGCTCCGGATTTCTCTCTCCTTGTTGAGCCGGAGAGCGAAAGAGCCTCTCTCTCCTTCTTTATTAAAGGACAAGAAAGAGGGGACACTGTGGCTTTAAAAAACCCAGCTTTGCAGCACCTGTCAAAGGCTTTCAGAGCCTGGCTAAGAAAAATGGAAGTGAAAACCACCTTCATTAACATAAACCCATTTAGGTGATCAATGGTCCCGGCCCGTAAACAACGATTTTAATCCATAGAGCGGCTGATTGGGTTGTGCAGCCGCTGCCTGAGCGCGACGGCTCAGCTGACAATGGGGAAGAAAAATGTTTGCGATTGACCCAGGAGTGGCGCACAACCTAGAAAATTAAAGCGGCGCGCGAGCGCGGGCGAGGGGAAGCGAGGAGGGATGAGTCAGAGGGGACGGGGCTGGGAGCCAGAGGATGAGTTATGGTGCCCAGCGGCCTCGTCTCTGCAAGGGGGGGGGGAGGGAAAGGGGCAATCGGTGGGGCCGGCGCTCCCGCCCCCCTTCAAAAAATAAGTCTCCTACGTGCTTGGGATTTTCTGTCCTGCTCGGTTGGAGCCTAACGCCAGCAAAATGCAGCCCGAATTGCCCGTCCTTTCCTGGCTGCAGCTCAGGCCAGGGGGCATCCAGCCTGCAGGACCGTAGGGGCTCCATTCTCCTCCCCCCAGGCCTGAGCTGCCAACCCCGACCAGCCGAGCGGCCCTGGGGGGCTCAGACCCATGGGCCAGGTAGCCGCCAATGGCCTCTCTCCCCACATGAGAGGAATGAACAGGCCAGCGCAGCTGGTGGAGTGACCCAGCCTGTCACTCAGGCCCAGCTTCCAGGACAAGCTGTTGGTTTTCCGCTTTGGTGGCCAAACCAAAAACCCCCCCAACATTTCATATCGGGTCAACCCCAAAGGGGAACTGGGTTTTTTTTCTCACTCAAACAAACAAAACTCCCCTGAAATTTCCTTTTGGGTCAAACAAAATGTTTCCTTTGAGCCCAGATACATTTATATTTCATTTGCTGGTTTTAATTTTCTGGGGTTCTTTGCTTTTCGTTTAGTTCTTGGGTGGTTTTCACCCTTTTTTGTTTCCTTAACACAGCTAGCGACGGGCGAAACTGAAACAACCTTTGGAAACAAAAGACCCAAACTGGAAGGTTTCATTCTGAAAATGGCAAAACAAATTCCATCCCCCCACGCCCGAAATGAACCTGAATTTGTGAATAGTTTCGGCCAACCTGAAACTGCCTTTTTTGGCAAATCAGCTACTCACCTGGAAAGCCTCACCCAGCTCCCTGAAACATGCCTGCTGTGAAACCCCATTTCCAGCAGCTCCCACAAAGAGCTCAGAGCAAATTCTCACTGGGCCAGATCAGGGCCTGCTCCATGCACAGAAATAGAGCCAGAGTCAGCCCATGCCCCAGAGAGTGGGGGAAACTGAGGCACGGTGGGACTAGCCCAGGTCAGTTGCCTCCCAGCCCTGTGTGCTAGCCACTGCATCACATAGGTAGCCACCTAGACCCTTAGCTTTGCCTGATTATCCTCTTTTCCATCACCCCCTCCCGCCGGCGGTCTCCCCTCATTCCCAGAACTACAAGGTCACTGCAATAGCAGGCGCCGTTCCAGTTTCCAAGTGGACGGCACATGAGAGGCTGGCGTGACCTCCAGCCACTCCGAGTTCCCCTTTTGTTCCATTAAAGGGCATAATTAATAATTATCGCCGCGCCTCCCACGAGTTCCTGGAAAATGGGATCGTTATCCTCAAAAACCCAGCCAAGAGAGCAACCGGGGCCAGCCCTCGCCGCTACCACCGCCAGCCTCTCTCGCCTCCCGGTCAGTCCTTTCCCGGCACGGCCAGCTGGGCCAACACCCATCGATCCCCCCCAGGCCTCGTGGGCCAGAGGCGGCTCCGTTCAAGCCACGAGGACGGATCCTCCTTGAGGCTCGGATCCCTTTGCACCTGAGCGGGACGCCTGCTTGACGGCCCCAGGGGGCTGCCCAGAGCGAGGGAAAGGGGCCCTGAGAATCAGACCCCATGGAAGTTACGCTGGTGTAAGGGAGGGGAGGGGGCTGGGTTGCAACACGGTGGGCACAGAGGGGGAGCCTTGGGCCTGATTCTCCACCTGGGGATCTGGCCCCATTGGCTCCCATGTAGATACGGCCCATTGACACCCGCCGGGGATCTGGCCCCACTGGCTCCCATGTAGATACGGCCCATTGACGCCCGCCGGGGAGCAGGCCCCATGGACTCCCCCACAGCGATGCCCATTTGACACTCGTCAGGGATCAGGCCCCCCTGACTCCCATGTAGCTACGGCCGATTGACACCTGCCAGGGATCAGGCCCCATTGGCTCCCACACACTTCCCTCCCTCCCCACACATGCCCCATCCCCACACATCCCTCTATCCACCCAGACCCCTTTATCCATCCATTCCCCACACACACACACCCTCCCTCCATCCCCACACACCCCTCTATCCACCCCTCCATCCCCCCAGACCCCTTTATCCATCTATCCCCCCCCACACCCTTCCTCCCCCACACCCCATCCTTCCACCCCCACATACATCCCATCCCTCCATCCCCCATCCCCACACACCCCTCTACCCACCCATCTATCCCCAAACACACCCCTCCATCCATCCCTCCCCCCACACACTCCATCTGTCCATCCCCATCCCCCATCCCCACACATACCCTCTATCCCCCCCCCACACCCAATCCCTCCAGCCCTTCTTCCCCATACACCCCCCCACCCCCACCCCTGCTCGGGGGCCCATCACCGCCGCTCGGGCGCGTCCGGGCAGCATCAGGACCCCGGGGGCGGCGGGGGGGGGGAGGGGGCGCGGAGCAGCCGAGCTGGCCTGGGAAGGGGGGGGCGGGGGAGGAAAATAGGAGCGAAAACAAATTAAATCTGAATCCAAATCTGCTCAGCGGCGGGGAGGAGGCGGCTGAGGACCGCCGCCTCCGGAGGACGCTGATGGATGGGCCCGGGCGGTAATCGATGGCGGGCACCCGGGCGGGGCGCCCCGCCCGTGGGGCCGGCTGGGGGGCGAGGGCCGGGGAGGACAGATGGTTTCCCCGCTGCCCAGCCCTCGGCCGGCCCTGGGGGCGCAGGGAATTGAATTACCAGCGCGCCCCGGCGCGGGAGCCTCCCTCCCCGCCCCGGCCTGACCCTGCGCCCGCAAGACGGATGGGCCGCTCGGCGGGGCTCGGTGGGGGCCGCTCGGCGGGGCTCCAGCCATTGCACCGGATTGGTTTGGTTCAAGGGAGAGGGGGGCTGGGGGGGGCTCCGCAGCCAGCCAGGGCTCCACTGGCCCTAGCGCCAAGCGGCCAGAGCCCCGCGCCCAGGGGTGCCCGCCCGGGGAGCCAGGACGCCTGGGTTCTCAGTCCCTGCCTGCGGAGGGATGCAGTGGGGTTGGTGCCAGGGGATTTAGGGGTCAGGGCTCTGAGATTCTGTTCCTGGTGCTGGAAGGGGAATTAGGGGGGCGGGGAGCCAGGACTCCTGGGTTCTCAGTCCCTGGCTGCGGAGGGATGCAGTGGGGTTGGTGCCAGGGGATTTAGGGGTCAGGGCTCTGAGAGTCTATTCCTGGCACTGGAAGGGGAATTAGGGGGGCTGGGAGCCAGGACTCCTGGGTTCCATCCCTGGGTGTGGGAAAGGGAGTGGTGTCTAGTGGTTAGAGCAGGGACTGGGGCCTGCGCCTGCTGAATCAGTAGCAGGAGCTAAGGACCCCGGGAGCAGCACCCAGACTCCCTTGCCTGGGGGTGGAATCCACACCCACCTCTTTCAGGCGCTAACCCGGACCCAGGAACCCCCCCGCCCCCCAGCAGATTGCCTAACCCCATCCCCCCTTATTACTTACATCCCCCATAAGCCTCCTTCCAACGCTGGAAAAACGGGGACCCCCCCTTCCTCTGCCCTTCCCCCCTCCCCGGAGTGTCTGGCCCCCTAATGAAGAGCTGGCACCAGCTCAGTGGGACGCACCCCGCAGCCTTGGGGGGGGCGGGGGGGAACTTGGTCTGCTCCAGTGGGGGAAGGTTGGGGTTACTCCCCTCCAAGCAGGTGGGGGGGGGGTTAAAGCTGACCCCGGCCCCCGAGCTCTCCAAGACGCGGGGGCGAGCGGGGTGTGGGTGGCCGTCGGGTAAATGCAGGATCTGCCCGCCCGCCGGAGGAGAGGGCGAGTTTCAAGGAGGGGTGTGTGTGGGGGGGGATCTTTTCTTGCTGGAACGACGCAACAAGGACAATCCCCCCCCACTTCCTGTGCCATCCCGCGTCTGCAAGGCAGTGCCAAGCACCTGGGCCACGTTCGTCACCCCCCCCCCTGGGGCCCCGGGGAGACAGACACAGAAAGGGGAAAGGACTCCCCAGAGAAAGTCAGAGCCGCCCGGAGCTGGAATAGAACCCAGGAGTCCTGAAGCCCAGCCCAGCCCCCCCCCTCTAACCACTAGGCTCCACTCCCCTCCCAAAACTGGGGATAGAACCCAGGAGTCCTGGCTGCCAGCTCCGACCCCCGGTATCCTGGGGTCCAGCACCAATCCCCCCCCCCCCGACCATTAGGCCCCACTCCCCTCTCAGAACCAGGCATGGAACCCAGGAGTCCTGGCTCCAGAGCCTGCTACCCATCTCTGTTTAAAACCACTTTAGCCATATGGTGAAATGGGCGTTAGCACCGCAGTTCCCAGTCCTGAGAGGGGAGTGGGGTCTAGTGGTTAGAGCGGGGCGGGGGCTGGGAGCCAGGACTCCTGGGTTCCATTCCTGGCTCTGGGAGGGGAGTGGGGGTCTAATGATTAGAGCAAGGGGGGGGCTGGGAGCCAGGACTCCTTGGTTCTATCCCTGGTTTTGGGAGGGGAGTGGGGTCTAGTGGTTAGAGCAGGGGGGCTGGGAGCCAGGACTCCTGGGTTCCATTCCTGGCTCTGGGAGGGGAGTGGGATCTAGTGGTGAGAGCGGGGGGGGGGCTGGGAGCCAGGACTCCTGGGTTCTCTCTATTCTCTCTCATCCACCTCTCCTGGTCTCACTAAGGACACTGGCCCTGCCCCACTCCTTTCCCCATGGAAACCTCCTGCTTCTCCCCCAGTTCCCGTGCGCCTCCTTGGTTTATTTACACACGCCCGGCCAGCTCTCGGCTCGGCCCACATGATGGATGGGTCTCAGCTCGGGGTCTCCAGGCTATGGCAGAGAGATGGGGGGCGGGGGGGGGGATTGAACGCCGCCATAGAGGAGGAATAAAGTGTATTTACTTAACCCTTCCAAGGCAGAATGGCTAGGAGCACGCTTCTCCCCCGCCCCCCCGCGCCTGCCAGCCCCCCAGCGTGATGGATGGGGACCTGGTGCTTTATCTCCGGGGACTGCTCTCCGCAGATAAAAAGGTTCCCATAAATCTTCCTAATAGAAGGAGGCAGGAATGAAGGGAGGGGGGAGATGGATTCTGAAACTGCCCCCCCATCTCCCCGGCTGCCCCATGCCAATCGCCTCCGCCTACATGGGGAAACAAGCACCCCAATTCTCCCAATCCCCCTGGGCCCAATCCTGCCTGGCCCGGAAGCCATTTTCCCCAGGGCCAAGCCAGCTGGCAAGGGCAGAGTTTGGGGGGACAGGACAGGAGGGCGGGGGTGAAAGCGCCGGCTGTTGAGGAAGGGCAAGCGGCCCTGCTGGGATGAAGCCCCCGCCGCACCCCTATTTTACAGATGGGGAAACTGAGGCACCGACCAGGCCACGGTCAGGCGGAGTTCGTGGCAGAGCAGCGGTTAGAACCCGAGTCCCACCCCGCCGCTCTCCCCACCAGAGCCCAGTGCCCTGGCAGAGCTGGGAGGGGAACCCAGGAGTCCTGGCTCCCAATCCCCACTGGGCCGGGCAACAAGCCAGGGCCCGCGGGTGTCAGGCCCAGGCAGCTGCAGAGGGCGCCCCCGATAGGCGACCTATGGGGATGGGGAGAGGGAGAAGCGCGGGCGCGCGCCAGGATCCGCACCCGCGCAGCCCCCGCGCGCCTCGCCCCCTTCCCTTGCGCGGTGATGGATGTGCGGTGTCTCCGGTCCCCGGAGAAATCAGCGGAGTGACTGAGATGAGATCCCCCCTCCGCCGCCGTGCAGCCCGCGCGCTGATGTCAGCCAGGGGATTCATTAGCGGCTGTTGATTAAATCCTAGTTTAACCCTTTGGGGGGGGGGGCGAGGCTGGGATCTGCCGCAGACAGCCCCCTGCTCCCCCAGCCTCACGCCCCCTCCTCTGGGTGGCTGGGGAAACCCTGCCTGTGTCCTCTCCTCTGGCTCTGGGAGGGGAGTGGGGACTAGTGGTTAGAGCGGGGGGGGGAGGGGGCTGGGAGCCAGGACTCCTGGGTTCTCTCCCCAGCTCGGGGAGGGGGGTCTAGTGGTTAGAGCAAGAAACTGGTCCAAATCTCCTGGGTTCTCGTTATAGTCCCAGCTGTGTTTCTCCCCCCAAGAGAGACCTCGCAACAACCAGAGGGGTGTGTGTGTGTGTGTGTGAGACAGTCATTGTTACCTAGGTACCCACACATGTTTTTCAAACCTCCAGGGTCTGCCCTGCCCCTTGGGAGACTCCAGCCAGGCTGTAGCTGCCTGTCACACCAAGTCACTGTTTATCAAGGGGCAAAGAACCCTGGTTGCCTAACTCGCTGCAGACTGGCGCCGGGCAAACACCGGCTTGTGTGTGTGTGTGTGTGTGTGTGTGTGTCCCTGCTACCCCCTGCTGGAGGGGCTGAGCTCTGCTGTGTGTGTGTGTGTGTGTGTGTGTGTCCCTGCTACCCCCTGCTGGAGGGGCTGAGCTGCTGTGTGTGTGTGTGTGTGTGTGTGTGTGTCCCTGCTGCCTCCTGCTGGAGGGGCTGAGCTGCTGTGTGTGTGTGTGTGTGTGTGTGTGTCCCTGCTGCCCCCTGCTGGAGGGGCTGAGCTGCTGTGTGTGTGTGTGTGTGTGTGTGTCCCTGCTACCCCCTGCTGGAGGGGCTGAGCTCTGCTCTGTGTGTGTGTGTGTGTGTCCCTACTGCCCCCTGCTGGAGGGGCTGAGCTCTGCTCTGTGTGTGTGTGTGTGTGTGTGTGCGCACGCGCGCATGCCCGGAGATCCCATCTAGGGTCTGCAGACCGCCCCCCCCCCCGCCCGACCCGGGGCTGACCCTGCCTGGGGACAAAGCTGGGGACTCGGGGTTTCTATTGTGGTGGTGTGTAGGTGCCCAGGGACAATGGCTAGGCCAAACACACACTGTCATTTGCAGCCGTGCAATATGAGAGTGAAAAAGGCCATTGCTCCCTCTGATGTAAACAGCCGCACAAGGTGCCGCATCTGGCCTCAGTTTACCTGAGGGGTGGGGTGGGACCAAGACTCCCCCAGAGCGAACCAGTGAAGCTCCTGCAGCTTTCGGCCTGGCCGGGGAAGGGTTAACTCAGGCTCTCTTCATGCCCCAGTGTTTTCCACTCACCTAGGATATTTATTGTGTTCTCTCTCTGCTCTGATCATTAATCAAAGCCAGGGAGGGAGCAGGCGGGCGGTTCACATGAATTTTAAAGTCGGGGCCCTGTCCCCACGTCTCTGGAGGAACGTGCAGCGTTCGGCTGTGGCTGCTGGCTTATTTCCGGGGGTCGGAGGGAGAAGTGGGGCAGACACCAGAGCAGGGGTAGGGGGGTTGGCGGGGGGAAATGGGGCCAGGAATTTCCAAGTCTTACAAAGATCTCACGTTAGTCTGACCTTGGTGTAACGTCTCTGACTGAAGTGGTGTGACTCCTGATTCACTCTCCTCTGAAGTAAGTGGTGTAAATCAAGAGTCACACCACTTCAGTGAGTGGTGGTGATCCTGGCGTCAATCAGGAGTTACGCCACTTCAGTCAGTGGTGGCGATGCTGGCATCAATCGGGAGTCACTCCAGTCAGTGGTGGTGACGCTGGTGTCAATCAGGAGTCACGCCACTTCAGACAGTGGTGGTGACGCTGGCATCAATCGGGAGTCACTCCACTTCGGTCACTGCTGGTGACGCTGGCGTCAATTAAGAGTCACTCCACTTCAGTCACTGGTGGTGACACTGGCGTCAATTAAGAGTCACTCCACTTCAGTCACTGGTGGTGATGCTGGCGTCTGAGTCCTCTGAAGCAAATGGTGTAACTCTTGATTTACACCAGTGTGACCTCATTAATTTACATCAACGTTACCCCATTATCTTTGGTAGTGCACCTACTCATTTAGAGCATTGACTTCAGCAGATTCAGTCCTGATTTACACCATGCAAACTCCATTGATTTCATAGAGCTACTCCTGGTTTACATCAGGGTTGAATTTTGGTAGAGTTACACATAATTTACACCACTTATGCCCCATTGACTTCAGAGGGGTTATGCCTGATGTACACCAGTTTTACCCCACTGGTTTCCTAGGGTTACTCCGGATTTGCACCAGCATTACCCCGGGCACTTCAGTGGAGTTTCCTCATGGTTGGCACGTGAGTCTACAGAGAGCGTTCAGGTCTAAACGGACAAAAGGTGGCAGGAAAACCGAGGGACCCAGGGAGGGAAGTGACTTGTCAAGGGGCCCAGGGGAGGGGAGTGGGGTCTAGCGGTCAGAGATGGGGAGTGGGAATCAGGACTCCTGGGTTCTCTCCCCAGCTCCGGGAGGAGAGCGTGAGTCGGTGGCACGAGCCCCGCTGAATGCTGCACTAACAGCTTTTTCGCTTTCCTAATGTCTTGTTGCAACCAGTTCCGCAGGGCCGGGAAATAAAAGGGCATTTCTTTGGAAATACCAGGGACCTGGCTGGGCCTTCATAAACCTCCGGCCCGAAGCAGCGGAAGAGCTATTTGGAGGGTTAATGAGATAGCGACACCTGCCAGAGTTTCATCCTATTACAGTAGCACTTTGGGGCTCTGATCTCTCTCGGGGCCTCTTTGTGCCAGGCGCTGCACAGACCCCATCTGAGATCAGAGCCCCAGTGCGCCAGGTGCTGCACGTCTGAGATCAGGGCCCAGCTGTGCCAGGCGCTGCCCAGACCCTATCTGAGATCAGGGCCCCAGTGCGCCAGGCGCTGCACGTCTGAGATCAGGGCCCAGCTGTGCCAGGTGCTGCCCAGACCCTATCTGAGATCAGGGCCCCAGTGCGCCAGGTGCTGCATGTCTGAGAGCAGGGCCCAGTTGCACCAGGTGCTGCCCAGACCCCTACTGAGATCAGAGCCCCAGTGCGCCAGGCGCTGCACGTCTGAGATCAGGGCCCAGCTGTGCCAGGCGCTGCCCAGACCCTATCTGAGATCAGGGCCCCAGTGCGCCAGGCGCTGCACGTCTGAGATCAGGGCCCAGCTGTGCCAGGCGCTGCCCAGACCCCTACCGAGATCAGGCCCCTCCCCGCCTTGTGCACAGACACATTGGGAAGCTGGTGATGAATCTCTAGGCGCTCGGCCTGTGGAGAGGCGCTGGCAGGGGATGTGGGCCAAGGGGCTGTCTCTGTGTCTGTACAGCTCCTGGCACCAAGGGGTCCCAGTCCATGAGCAGGGGACCATAATAGACCTCCTAACAGTAGTAGCAGCGTATGGATTAGCCTCAGAGACCCTGGGCTCAGCCGCACACCCCGCAGCCTGCTGGCCTGGCCACTGGCCTCCATTCCCGGGGCTTGGCAGCCGCAGCAGAAGGCCATGATGTCATTGAGTGGAGAACAGGCTCATGGGCGATTTGTCAACCGGCCTGTCAAGCTTAATCGGGGTCTGTTCGGGAGGCTTTTAATGAAATGGTGGTGGCTAGACACTCCCTGGGACATACCCAGACTTTGAAGTAAGCCAGGGCGCGCGCCTCTCCGTCGCGGAGCTGGACAGGCTTTTATGGCATGCCGGGCGAGGGGGCTGGAAAAGGGAGATGAAGAGAACGACCCTTGGCAGGGAAACTGAGGCACAGCAAAGGTCACACTCGGAGGCCATGGCTGGATCCAGGATCCCAAGCTTCCCAGTCCCCCTCTCTAGTCAGTAGATCAAACTCCTGCCCAGAATTTGGAAGAGAACCCAGGAATCCTGACCCCCTCCCCACCAAGACACAACCCCCCCCACACACATTTGGTAACAGAACCCAGGAGTCCTGCACCCCAGTCCCTGATCTAACCACTAGACCCCACTCCCCTTCTGGTGCAAGGTAAAGAACCCAGGAGTCCTGCACTCCAGTCCCTGATCTAACCACTAGACCCCACTCCCCTTCTGGTGCAAGGTAAAGAACCCAGGAGTCCTGCACTCCAGTCCCTGATCTAACCACTAGACCCCACTCCCTCTCCGGGGGAAGGAAGACAACCCAGGAGTTCCAGCTTCCTGTAGGGGTTCCCACAGGGCTCTGTCCTTGTTCCCCTTCTCTGCTCGCTCTACCCCTTATCTCTAGCCGCTCTGAGGATCCGGGACCGTCCCGCACAGGAGCAGCTCTCGCTGCTTATGGAAAGGTCGGGTCCCACCTCCAATGGGCTCCATCGCCTGCTTGTTCAAACAAGCCCCGCGGTTTCATACAGCGCCTAGCACCGTGCGGGGCTGGTCCAGGACTGCGGCGGATCCAGAGTAAACGGGGCTTTATTTGAGACGAATCACCCCGCTCACCTACGTAAGCAACCAGCCCCTCACTTGTGGAGCGTCTGTACCTGCAGCTAATCTCCGGGCGTCAGGCCTAGATTGCTGGGCCTTAGATCCCCGTTCACATCTCCCTGCGCCTGTTTCTCCCAGACGGGTGTCGCTGATGGGTCCCGCAGCCCCATGGCTGCTGACACTACTGGGGCGAACGCAGCCGCACTCACGTGCCTGGCGCGTGGTGTGGACGCCGCCTGACTCCGGAGTAACGCCGCCGGAGCGCCCGGGTGCACACACAGGAGCTCCGAATCAGGCCCCCGCAGAGCAGCCGGAATCTCATTTCCCCGCCGCCTCTCGCTTAGCCGCTAATAAATCACCCCGAGTGATGGATAACCCGGTGCACCAGCTGCATTATTAATAGATCCCGGGAACCATCCGTCAAGCGGAGCGGTCCCAGGGAGCGCCAGGCGAAGGGCACGAGCGCGTTTATTATTATTACGGGGGAAGTGGAAATGCCTGAAGTTTACTTAATTTTTTTTTTTTGGTATTAAAGAAACCGCTGACGCAGCCACTCCCGCGGGGCTCGAACCGCTGCCTTGGGACAGAGGCGCAGCAGGGTCCGGGCAAACCCCACCGGGCGGGGGCGTGGAGAAAGCCCCCCCCCCGCCCCCCGCTTACCCCCAGAGTGAGCCGAGCACGCCCGGGAGCAGAGCAATCACCAGCCACCCTCAGCCCCTGCCGACGCCCCCTCCCACCCCCACCCCGCCCAGAAATCAAGGGGTCCAGCCCCGCAGAGTCAGGCGCCGCGTGGGCAGAGCGCTAGGCTGTGACTCCGGACGCCTGGGTTCTATTCCTGTCTCCAGTGACCTTGGGAAAAGTGGCTCGCTCCGTGCCTCAGTTTCCCCATCTGGAGCATGACTCCGACGCCTTTGTGAAGGGCTCGGAGACCGACGGGCCGTTTTATTAGAGCGGAGCATCTTGGGAGCCGGCCTCTGCCATTAAGTGGGAAGCCCTGGGGTCGCTTGGGTTTGCAGCTCGGGGCTGGGGGGCTGAATCCAGATCCTGTTCCCATCGATCTGGGCTCAGGCCCTGGATTGCCAGCGTGTAGCCTGGGCCCGCGGTTGGAAGAAGGCAGCTTGGGAAGCAGGGGCTTTGCCCGGTGGGAAGGGAGCGGGGGCCCTGGGGAACCAGTCCCCGCTTCGCCTTTCCAGCCGCACCTTAAAGCTGTGTGAACGGGGAAGGTGGGACCGGCGGGCTGGAGGGAGTTTGCGCCAGGAACGAAGCAGAGGGTCGGGAAGCTCATTGGGGGAGCGGGGGGGTGTCTCAGACCTAACTTAGACCCGCGGCTCCAGATCCGGGTTCCGATCCGAGGGCCCGAGATCCTTATCTGGTGTAAACGGACTCACGATCTGTCCGGGCTCTACCCCGGTGGGTGAATTTTGCCGCGAGACGCCGTCCGGGAAGACGCTCAGGGTTATTCCGGATTGACACCGGTGTAAGCAGCGCAGAGCGTGCTCCTAACTCCACTATCAGTGGAGTGAATCTGGCCCTAAATTCACACAGCGTCAAACAAACAAAAAAATCTGCCCCCCCCCCCCCCGCTCCCTCTAACCCCGGGAGATTCGCATCACCCAGGGAGGTGCAGACAGGAATGGATTCCCGGAGGAATCCGGCACCTGGAATCTGTGCAGATCTGGACCCGAATAACTTCACTCGTGTTCAGGTACCGGGTGTTTGCAGCCCGGGGCTGGGGTCTCCGGGTCACCTCGAGCACTGACGCAAATCAGGAGTCAGTCCGGGTTCTCCACTGGCGCAAATCAGGAGTCAGTCCGGGTTCTCCACTGGCGCACGCCTCATGCAGCCGGTTTACACCAGGTCCAAAGTGGGCGAATCGAGGCCGCACTTCGCATCTCGCTCACTTCGGCTTCCCGGCGGCAGGCCGGGTTCTGACTTCAGCCAAGCGACTCCGGTTTCACACCGGAGGGAAGTGAGTGGGGGGGGGGAGCGGCCGGTAGAGAGGGAGCGTTTTCCAAACAGCAGCACTGGCTGCCGAGGGGCAGATCCCCACGTGGTGTAAAGCCGGTGGAGAAACCGCTTGAACTGCCCAGCTGGGGAAACAAGGCCGGACTCGCTCGGGTTCACACCAATATTGTTGCTTCGAATGATCCCAGCTGGCGGAATCCAGCAGAGGGTGCGGCGCGGAGTCCTTTCTCTCCAGATAATGACCCCCCCCCGCCCAATGCCAGCTAGTTCCCCAGCTCCGGGCTGTCCCTCCGGAGGAGGCACCGGGGCGCGAACCGCGTGAAAAGGCGAAGTCAGCCCTGAGCAGGCGCCGCTGACCAACGTTGCTCATGTGGAAGCAGCAAAGAATCCTGTGGCACCTTATAGACTAACAGAAAAGCGGAACCCAGGCCTGAGCCTCACCCCAGTGTCCCTCGCTCACCCGGCCGGCCCCCCCCCCAACGCGCAGGGAGCTGCTGCCAAGTCCCAACGGGCCGGGGCTCCCCCAGGACAAGGCCGGTTTGGGGAAAGCAAAATGGGTCACGGAAACGGGTAAAAAATGTTTTTTTCGGGGGGTGGGGGGGCATTTTGATGGGTTGAAAATGGCAGTTCAAGGGGGTTGGAGCATTTCCAGCGGTTTTGAAATCGCGGTGATTTTGTCGGCTATAAACGCGCCCTCCACATTTTTTTTCCAGCCTTTCCTATTGCGGGAAACTTTGAAGTATTTCGGTTTTGTTCTGCCCCAGGACTGCAAGCAAACCGCCCCCCCGCCCCCCCATACAATCTCTCACACACACCTCTGTGTACAGACACATGAACATGCACTACACCACACTCGGCCCAGCTGTAGATCCGAAGTCCTCACTCCCAGAGAACGTCTACACGGACAAACCCACAGCGGCGTGGCTGAACCGAGAGGTGAGGTGTCTGTTCTCCGCTGTTTGATGAATCACAATAAGAGAATACCATTTATTTAAATATTTTGGGGGGTTTCTCCCTTTTCAAATGTATCAATTTCAGTTACAACACCGCATACAAAGTGTACAGAGCTCACTTTAGTTTTGATTACAAATATTTGCACTGTAAAAAACAAAATAAATCGTATTTTTCAATTCACCTCATACAAGTGCTGTAGTGCAATTTCTTTATCATGAAAGTTGAACTTACAACTGTAGAATTATGTACAAAAAACCTGCACTCAAAAACAAAATGATGTAAAACTTTAGCGCCTGCAAGTCCACTCAGTCCTACTTCTTGTTCAGCCAATCGCTAAGAGAAACAAGTTTGTTTACATTTGTGGGAGATAATGCCACCCATGTCTTATTTACAATGTCACCTGAAAGTGAGAACAGGCGTTCTCAGAGCACTGTTGTAGTCGGCATTGCAAGATATTTACATGCCAGATGCGCTAAAGATTGACACGTCCCTTCATGCTTCAACCACCATTCCAGGGGACATGCGTCCATGCTGATGACGGGTTCTGCTTGATAATCCAAAGCAGTGTGGACTGACGAATGTTCATTTTCATCATCTGAGTCAGATGCCACCAGCAGAAGGTTGATTTTCTTTTTTGAGGGTTCGGGTTCTGTAGTTTCCGCATTGGAGTGTTGCTCTTTTAAGACTTCTAACAGCATGCGCCTCACCTCATCCCTCTCAGATTTTGGACTGCACTTCAGATTCTTAAACCTTGGGACGAGGGCTGTAGCTATCTTTAGAAATCTCACATTGGTACCTTCTTTGCGTTTTGTCAAATCTGCAGTGAAAGTGTTCTTAAAACAAATATGTGCTGGGTCATCATCCGAGACTGGTATAACATGAAATATATGGCAGAATGCAGGTAAAACCGAGCAGGAGACATACAATTCTCCCCCAAGGAGTTCAGTCACAAGTTTAATTAACACCTTTTTTTTTTAAACGAGCACCATCAGCATGGATGCATGTCCCCTGGAATGGTGGCTGAAACATGAAGGAGTATATGAGTCTTTAGCGTATCTGGCACATAAATACCTTGCAGTGCCATACAAAGGCCTGTTCTCACTTTCATTGTAAACAAGAAGTGCGCAGCATTATCTCCTGTCAATGTAAACAAACTTGTTTCTCTTAGCGATTGGCTGAACAAGAAGTAGGACTGAGTGGACTTGTAGGCGCTGAAGTTTTACATTGTTTTGTTTTTGAGTGCAGTTATGTAACAAAGAAATCTGCATTTGTAAATTACACTTTCATGATAACGAAATTGCACGACAGCACTTGTATGAGATTAATTGAAAAATACTCTTTCGTTTAGCATTTTTATAGTACAAATATTTGTAATAAAGAGAGCACTGGACACTTTGTATTCTGGGTTGTAATAGAAACTGATATCTTTGAAAATGTAGAAAAAAAATCCAAAAAATATTGAATACATTTCAGTGGGTATTCTATTGGTTAACAGTGGGATTAATTGTGATCCATTTTTTGAGTTAATCGCGTGAGTTAACTGCGATGAATCGACAGCCCTAGTCTATGCTTTAGCAAGCAAACAATGGGAGACGGGGAGGACGGCTGTATTGCTGGCTTCTGGCTGAAAAAGGACAAGTAAAGGTATATCCCACTTTGTTTTCCCGCACTCCTGTTACGTTAGGCAGTACAGGTTATAAAACAGCTGAGGGGCTTTTGCCCTGAGGTGAGCATCACACAGCCCTTTAAGAAAAAGGCTTCTCGGGTTTCTTTGTGGAGTAGCAGATTGTAAGGAAACACCCTCCCGCTCCCATCAAAGAGTCTTTGCCCTACCTTAGCAGGACAGACAGGCCTCCCGTGGTCCATGCTCACAAAACGAGAGAGAGGGAGGTTCAAAGAAAGTTCACCAAAGGGGTGGGGGGAGGGATTGTTCAAAGATCTTGCAAAATTGGAGTCGCTTTTGTGTTCTTGCAGCTCAGGTGAATTTCAGTAGCTCTCTTTCAGAGTTCGCACCGTCCCACAATAAACGTATCAACACATGGGGCGCTCTGGCCTAGCTAGTGGGCTTTGAGTTCACACCCGGCCTTAATCCAAATTAACTTTCAAGTGGGAGTTTCTTTTGCGCAAGTTCCACAGCCCAGCTGTAAAGAAGCCCCTCTGAAATAGGGGACATGCCCGGCCCCACCTCTCCCGCATGGCAGAAACACACACACGCAGGTCAGTTTCAACAGATCTCTGTCTACAGCACTCAGCCCAAATCAGGGCCCTTGAATTCCGAATGAGGGTGTCCACACGGGGTTTTCACGCAGTTTAACCTTTAGTTAATTCAGATTAGTTTTCCTGCCAGCCCTCACATGGGCCAGCCCTTGGCATGTGTCAGTGTATGTCACAATCCATAAACGGATTTATGCCCCTTGTGAAGCAGAGAGATAGGAAATCCAACACTGTCGGTTGTTGAGTTTAGTTACTCCTAAGGGCATTCTGGAAAAAAAAAAAATTCTGTACCAAAAAATTCAAAATTCTGCACACAGTATTTTAAAATTTTGCAAAATTCTGCAAGTTTTATTTGTCAACAAATAAATGCAGAGACTCCAGCATGGCAGTGCACGAAGGTGGGAGGTCACCCTACAGCCTCCCTACCCCCCACCCCTACGGCACGGACTGAGCGGTGGGGCTGCACCCCACCCTGACACAGCACAAGGCCTGGGCCTGCCCCAGAAACACCCTGGGGTCCTGCCCCTCTGCACCAGGTAGGCTCCAAGGGTGGAGGGGCTCAGTGTGGGGGGTTTGGATTCTGTGTGGGACAATCTGGGTGCAGGCAGCTCAGTGGAGGGTCTAGGTGTGGGGGGTCTGGATGTACAGAGGCTGGGGAAGGGGACTCCGGGGGGGGCAATGGGACTCTGTGGGGGCTTCCAGGTGAAGGTGGTTGGGTGGCTCTGGGTGTGGGGGTCTCAGCGGGGGGAGGGGGGATGGGTGCTGGGGCATAGGGCTTGGTGGGTCTGAGTGGAACTAATTGGAGGTCAGTGGCATGGGGGTCTGGATGTGAGGGCTCGGAGGGGTGCAGGGGGTAGGGCTCATCAGAATGGAGGTTTGAGGTCAGGGAGCTCAGTGGGGGGATGATCTGGGTGCAGGGGTGGGGGTCTGGGAGCATGGGGCTCCAGATGCAGGGGTTGAGGTTTGGGGGGGTGGGGTTCAGGTAGGGAGGACTAGGAGGGGTCTGGATGTACCAGGTGAGGCTTGGCAGGGGTGTCTGGGTATGGGAGGTCCGAATGCAGGGGGGGTTGGGTGGATGGGGGAGTAGACCCCCATACAGTGACCCCTCCCCCCGCAGCTGAGGAGCGATGGGGCAGGAAGCAGGGGAGGATACTGAGCTTCCTGCAGTTGGGGGAGGTTTCTGAGTGTGGGTCTGACACAGCTCCTGCCACTCCTTGCAGGGGAAGAGGAAGTCCCGTCCTCTCCTGCCTCCAGCCCAGCCGGGATTAGCAGCTGATCCCAGCTCAGGGTAGGAGGTGTCCCCAGCCCTGTGGTGATTTACCTCTCTGCTGGCTGCTCCGGATGCCTGAAACGATGTACCTGTGCAGTTAGGGAATGGTGTGGGACTTCTCTTGCAGCTTCCTTTTGCTTCCCCGGCAGAAAGTCATTTTTCTGCAGGGAAGCAAAGAAATCTGTGGGGGACATGAATTCTGCGCACGCGCAGTGGCACAGAATTCCCCCAGGAGTAGTTTAGTGCATGGCTTACAGGCCATGCCAGGGCTGAGCCCCGGCACCCGTGGGCTTGGCAGTTCATAGCTCCAGCTCCTCTTCCATCACAGAACTAACGCCAAAGAACCTCCTCCTCCCTGTCAGCCATGGCTGAACTGGGCTTTTAACTGCCCCCTCCTGGCTTGACACCTGCCCTGGGCGTAACCAGCTGGGAACGAGTGACTTCTCCTTAACCCCTTCCTGATCAGTTATACCACATGCCAGTATCTTGGACTACATCTCTGTCAAAGGCCATGACTACACTCCAGGGCCATCACTGGAGCATATGCCGGCATAGCCCCATAGTGTGGACAAACCAAACCAAGAGAAGTGAAGTTATTTTGTTTTTTGAGGGGAATCTCTTGAAGGAGTTCTCCCCCACCACCTTTGGTCAATTTTTATTGCCCAGGATGATTTTGATCATTCAGAAATCCGGTGGCAAAATTTTTCCTTCCCTCTGGATAAAGCAAGCTGTATTTATTTTTAAATTTATTTTTAAAAAAAGGATAATAAATCCCATGCACAAGGGAAGTGGGGAGAACCTGGCCTCCCGATGCTACCACTAAAATAATGGCAACTTTCGCAGAGAGGGCAGGCATGGGGCATTTGTAATTAAAAGAAAATATTCACCTTCCCCCCTCGACTACCGATGCTGAGCTTGTGAAAGAGGCTCTAAGTGGTGTGTAGGCTGGCACAGGACTGAAAGAGGAACGCCGGCGAGACCACCCCAGTGTGGTGTGAATGTGTGTGTAACAGACATAGGCTAAACACAGCGACTCACATACACAGATGCATCACGTGTCACAGAACAACAGGTGTATTTCTATCATCTTATGCGTATACATGTCACACGCAGTGCACGCGTGTGTGTAGAATATGGATCGATATCTGTGTAATATCATACACGTTAATTATACATATATAAAAACACACACAAAATGTACACCACATTCACACTATCTCTGTATCCCCATATACACCCATCTAGCTACACATACAAAGGATCCGTAGTGTATAGTGGTATATGTCTATATGTACACACCCCACAATCCTATACACTAGCTATATAGTAGATGCACACACAGAACTGGGTACTTTTACTTGTCTAGCGACACACACAATCACACTATGTGTGTGGACACAGAAACATACAATGTTCACTGCATTTACACAAACGCTACCCGTCTATTTATTAGATTGGGTGCTTTAATCAAAACCAATCATATACGTACTGTAGCGGACCGATGACTCACCGGCGCAGCACCTCCTGCTGGTCAGCTTGGGAATTAGCGCTTCACCAGCTGCGGAACGCCCTCCGCTGGCCGGCCTCAGGCCCCGTGTCCGTACCCCCACCCTCTGGGTCTCCCCTCCCAGGGGAACCCCCAGCCCTCCATCCCCACCTCGCCTCAGTGGCTCCTGCCAGTGCCCCGCTCCCTGGGGCAGACACAGTGTGTCATGGCCGCTCATCATTGGCAAGGGGGTCGGACCAGCTGCCTCTGCCTAGCCTGCACCTCTGCAGCCCGAGGACCTTTCTAGGCCTCGAACAAGGCCTCAGCCTGGGGAGCTCCAGGGCTTTCCCCAGCCCTGCTCTGAGTCAGGTACCCTGAGCTCCCCGGCAGCCAGGCCCTTCCCACCCCAGGGCTAGGGTGAGATTCCTCCAGCTCCGGCCCCCAGCCCTCTGATCAGGGCCAGCTGGGCCCTACCTGAGCTGCCCCAGCGGTGGCTGCTTCCCCAGTCAGCCCAGCCTGGGTGTCTTCACCCCTCTTCTCCAGGGGTGGGGCAGCCGCCTCACTACACATACATGTAGACCAAGTATATTCTAGAGGCACACGCATGGCTGGGGACTTTTTCTTGTGTAGTGTCATACAACACACACACACACACACACACACACACAGAGCCACGTACAATGTACGCTACATTTACACAAACTCTATCTAATCTATCCATCCCTCTATCCCCATATACCCCCTTCTACCTATCTCTATCTGAATGGGCCATATTATAAGCAGGGCTGGTAACACCATTGCCCAGGATAGATAGATAGATAGATAGATAGATGATAGAGGGGGGTGTATGGGGAGAGATAGAGGGGGTGTACGGGGATGGATGGATAGATAGATAGAGGGGGTGTACGGGGATGGATGGATAGATAGATAGAGGGGCTGCAGGGGGATGGATGGATAGATAGATAGAGGGGCTGCAGGGGGATGGATAGATAGATAGAAGGGGGTGTATGGGGAGAGATAGAGGGGGTGTACGGGGATGAATGGATAGATAGATAGAGGGGGTGTAGGGGGATGGATAGATACATAGAGGGGGTGTACGGGGATGGATGGATGGATAGATAAGATAGAAGGGGGTTTATGGGGATAGATAGACAGACAGACAGAGGAGGTGTATGGAGAAAGAAAGAACAAATGAAAGAAAGAAAAAGAAAAGGGGGCAGTCCTCTGTGTGTACCATGTTACACACACACAAATCACGCAGATCTCTATATATGCCTACAGCTACACATATCTTCACACTCTACACGCTAGATGCACACAGGATTGTGCTCTTGGTGTGTAGTACAATATGTGTGTGTGACAGTCCATATAACTGGTATACGTTGTATCTATCCCCTCAGCGCGCTCCCGCAATCCACCAGCACGCCTTTCTCTCACTGCACCTGTGTCTGTTTCTGGCTTGTTAGAAGTTTCTATTATTAATCCAGATTTAAAAAAAAAACATATTAACCAAAACCATTCCAAGGGATCATCTCCTGCTTCAGACCGCCAGCGGCAAAGGGAGCTTTTGCATGTTGGGAAGTGTCTAAATTACCATTTGGTGAGCTGAGCCTAAAACTTGCTACACACACAGCTACCTGCAGAGATTCCCGTCCGTTACGTTTTAGCCGGGCATGGAAGGGTCAGACTTTTATGTCTGGAAACGTCAATTTCACCGTAAACACACAGACCCCAACGAAAAACGATTCCCTCGGTAATAGTCGAACTGCACAGCCAGGCAAAGAAAGGAAAACGCTGCTTGAAACCATATTCGAGTCAAACTGCTGAACTAGGCTGGTTCCAAAGCAGAGTAGCAAATGAACAATGAAAGCAGGTAGGAGTGGTTGATTTGAGGCTATTTACTTTGTCTCTTTGGTCATGCGATGTTGACAGTTTGTGTTTTAACGGGTTATAAAGCTTTAACCTTTTGAATCTCAGCCGCTGCCGCAATGAAATAATTGTCGGCTCCCCCCCGAATTTCCTGCAGCTGTGAAAATTGAAACAGATAAAGATCTAAAAAAAATGCTTATAAATACACATTGATGTTTTCTGTTGAAACGGCACCCCCAAAACATTGAATTTTGCTACCGTAATTATACCCTGTTGGACCCCGGGACTGTAAGATCTTGGGCCAACTTATTTTTATAAAAAATTTTATAAAACTCTCTCTTCTATAGGCAGAAAGTATCCTGTGGGTGAACGAGCGCCTCTCAGAGCCCCCGAACTGCAAACAGCTCGGGAATGGGGATTGTTCGTGACACTGAACAAACCATTAGGGTGGTTCTGCCCAAAGTTTACAACGGAACATTGACTTAATACGGCTGTGAAAACTTTGCTACGCAGAAGAAAAATGCTGCTTTTAACCATCTTAATTTAAATGAAACAAGCACGGAAAGAGTTGCCTCACTTTGTCAAATCTTTTAAAAACACTTTCCCCCTTTTTTTTAGTAGTTTACGTTTAACACAGCACTGTCCAATATTTGCCTTTTTTTTAGTCTCTGCTGCCTGCTTGCGTCCTTGTGGATCCAGAGGAGGTGTGTGGTTGACGGGTCAGTTTGTAACTCTGGTGTTTGTAGCTCTGAGGTTCTAGAGTATTTAATTTGGAGCAATGGTGAGATCTTTTCAGGAGTGAAATCTCTTTCTAGGTCTTATTTTATCCCCATTTCCCCCCACTCTCTTTCCATCTTCATGAGAGTTTATTTTTCTAAAGCAGCTCTGACACTCCTTGTCTTTCTAAATAAACAAATCTGATAAATATTTAACAGGACTGGTGGGTGGCCAACCCAAACAACAACAGAAATCCCAGAATAAATCAATCATTGCTGATAATATTCCTTGTGGATCTAGAGGGGACAGGTACCTTTTTTTTTTTTTAAATCAGTTTCCCTTTTGCTTTTACTGATGAACTTCCATCTGGCTGAATCGATCTGAATTTTGCATGGCTTTTTGTTTTATAATTTGATATTTGTAAGGCCGCTCGTCCTCACATGTTAAGACTGTTTTGCTGTTTAAAGTTTATTTTGACTCGTCTACAGATTGCGAGCCAGAAGAGATGAGTTGTTGATCAAAATATTATCCGTGGAAATAACAAGGACAAGGATATTTAAAAAAAAAAATCTGTTTCTAGTTTAATTAATTTTTTTATGGGTCCCAGCAGACAAACTAAATGGACTGTGTGTTTTGTAAATAAATCCAGGCTGTGGGGGAGGAAAGAAAAATGTGATCACCTTAACAAATCCCAGGCTTCATAAGAGCATCTTTTTAGTTTACCTTTAAAAATATATATTGTCCCGTTTCTCATTCCCTCGCCAGCATGGCTCTCTGGATTGGGGATACAGTTCTGGAGATGGTCTTGGAATTATATTTTCTGTCTTTCTTTCTTCATTGGATCAAATCAAATTGACTTTCTTAAATCTTTCAAGTAAATTTAGCCCAGCTAACAGAGACTTGGGGCGGTTCTTTTGTGGTCACGAACAGAGGCAACTCATCCGTCTCACCCAGAGACCAGCTTGCTGCTTCCCACCGACTTTAGACCAGAAGCAGAACCTCACATGTTTAAATGAACCCGTCTCTGAAAAAACAACCCCCCAGATTCCAAGAGGAATCGCAATAACCTGGAGCTCAGAGACCATCAGCTAACTCTGCCCTTCTGTGCTGTTGGAGAAAAAGCTTGTTCCGTGTAAGCAGCCTTCAAAGCCTGCTCTGCTTCCCTCTCCTCCAAATCACCTCCCTGGGCTTTGCGTTCTCTGCAGGTCCATCATTCAGCACTGACTTAGTCCTGTCTTTTTCAATCTCTCTCCCCTGCTGTCTTTTATTTTTTATTCTCCTCTGTCTGCAGGGGGCTCCGAGGAAGAAGGAAAAGCCAGTTGCAAGGAGCGTGGAATTAATTAATTCATTATTATTATTAATTACTATTTAAAATCTGCTTAAAAGAAACGGCTTGTTTTGAACCCAGTGCCTGAATATATTGTCTCCTGGAAAAGGCCCCTCTTCTCTTTGCTCTGGATTTATCCCCACCACCACCTCTGGGGGCACTCGGTAGCTGTCTGTACTGTGCGCATCTAGTCAACTTCCCCAAAGTCTTTTTTCTCCGTCTCTTCCTTTGCCCAAAGTCTCTCCCGCCTGCCCACTCCCCTCCCCACCTGCTCTCTCTGCCCCCAGAACTCAAAGCTCCTGGACTTGTTTGGTTAATCGCTGGGCTGTAACTTCCCACTGCTTTATCAGCCCCGGAGCTGAGGAATTAATTGAGTGTTAAGGCATTTTATCTTCCGACAAACGAGCCCGCACCCCCCTCTTCTTTCCCGGTGTGAGTCGCAATCGCTGCTAATTGCCTTGGCCTGGCAGAAGCTGCAATTATCCCTCCATTACCCGGAAACTTCCCCCTGACTTGGGGAAAGAGCTGTGCAGAAGAGAGACCCAGGGGCACAGCTGCCAAGTTTCACGCGGTAAAGAAGCCTCCTGACTTTCACAATAAGCCAGAAATCAAGCGAATCCCATTTCAAAACAAGGCCAAAAGAAGCCAGTCCCTGAGAACCCCAACACTCTGTGTGACTAGAGCCCCCTGGCCTGCAGTCTGGGACCGGGGGGGGCACAACCACCCCCCCGAGCCAGCCGGACCGGCACACCCCGCCCACGGGCCGGCCCTTCCTGTAAGAGCCGGTTCTCCCCCCCAGTAGCTCCCTGAGCCCGCACCGGGTGTGTGCGTGTGGTTTTTTCCTTCCTTTCTTTTTCTCTCGGCTTCTTTCTCTTTCGTTTTCTCACTCACCTTTTCTTCCTCTCTTTTCTTGCTCTTGCTATCGCTTTTTCTTTCCTTTTTGTTTCACATTCACTCGCTTTTTCTTTCTCTTTTTCACATTCACTCACTTTTTGTTTCTCTTTCTCGTTTTCACTTTTACTTTTTCCCTCACTTACTTTTACTTTCTTTTTCTCGGTTTTTCTTTCTCTTCTTTTTCTCAGTCTGTTCTTTTTCTCTCTCTCTCTCTCTCTCATTTTCCCCCCTTTCATTTTCTTACTCTATTTTTGATCTTTCGTTGTTTTTCTCACTCTGCTCTTTCTTTCACTCACTCTTTTTCTTTCATTTCCCTTTGCTTTCTTTCACTGTAGTTTTCTTTTCTACTTTTGTCTCTTACATTTTCTCACTCTATTTCTTTATTCATTTTCTCTTTTTTCTTTCACTCTGTTCTTTCCTTTTCTAACTATTTTTTCTCTTTCATTTTCTCACTTTCTTTCCTTCAGTTTCTCACTCGATTCTTTCTTTAATTTTTTTGCTCTCCTTTTGTCTCTCTCTTTCTCACTTTTTTTCTTCCTGCCTGGCTTTCAGGATGTGACATGAAAAGCACCTTTATTGAGCAGCTCGTCAGGCATGAAACATAACCCCCCTGTCCCCGCCCCAAAGGCATTGGAACGATCTATACATTCCAGCACTGGACGTAGGAAGGGATAAATAAGTACAAACCACACCAAAGAAGCAGGCGGGAAATACTGAAGTGTAATGGATCTTCCTCTTTGGAGATCCACCCCCCTTACTGCCCCGCTGTACAAACGCTGGGAGCGGAGTAACATAATACGCTGGAGCTTCTCTTGCAAATTTTATGAAGCACAATAAACTTTAAGCAAGCTGAGCGGGAGTGTCCCCAAAGCTGACTGGTTTCACGCTACAGCGAGATAAATCTGTGTGTGCGCGCATGTGTGTCGGAACATTGTCTAGAGGTTGTGTGTGTGTGTACACACGCTATCTAAAGTTATTGGGTGTGTCTGGACATATTGCTTAGAGGTTGTGTGTGTGTGAACATATTCTAGAGATTGTGTGTGTGGACATTGTTAAAGGTTGTGTGTGTGAACATTATCTAAAATTGTGTGTGTGTGTGTGTAACATGTAGTGGTTTAGTGAGTGTGTGTGAACAGCGGCTAAAATTTAAAAAAAAAACACAACACACACACACACACACTCAGAGTCCAGAGACACAAGTGAGCCAAGAATCCTGTGGCACCTTATAGAGTAACAGACGTTTTGCAGCATGAGCTTTCGTGGGAGAATACCCACTTCGTCGGATGCAAGTCTATAAGGTGCCACAGGATTCTTTGCTGCTTCTACAGAACCAGACTAACACGGCTACCCCTCTGATAAGTGAGCCAAGTTCTCCCTCTCAGTTTCTGGAAAACATACAACTACCTTCTTGGATTCCAAGGCCAGAAGGATCCACTAATGCCTCATGCCTAGGGTGACCAGATGTCCCGATTTTATAGGGACAGTCCCGATATTTGGGGTTTTGTCTTATACAGGCGCCTATTACCCCACACCCTCTGTCCCGATTTTTCACACTTGCTGTCTGGTCACTCTACTCGTGCCCTAGAACAGATCTAATAACACACCCATCCAAACTTGACTGACAACTGGCCAGTGATGGAGAATCCACCTTGACCCTTGGTGGGTTGCAGTGGTTAATTACAAACGAACCCGATTCTCCATTGCCATACACCCAGGGCTTCCCCCCCACCCCGGGGCCAGCTCTCCCCGCTCTGTTCTGGGGGTGCAGCGCATTTTTGCAGAGATGTAAATGATTGTACAAAGGGGTGGGGGGTGTCAGCAGCTTAATCACGAATGAGTTTAGCTGGGGTGGACGAAGAGCAAACAAGCTGGGGAATCGTTTCATGGACAGAGAGGGGAGTTTGTATGTTTCACCAGGATGGGGTCTCCTTGATGGCGGTTTGGGGGGTTTCGACTGAGAGACGGCAGTTCTACATTCCTGCACAGAGCCGTTGAATCCTTCGTCTTCCCCTCAGCGCTCCTGAGGGATTCCTGGAAGCATGTGGCAGGGGCGCGGGGGGGGGCAATTAGATCTTTAGAAGGGGGCACCTTTGCAGATCTGCTGATCTTTACAGAGCCAGATCTGACCTCACAATGACCCCACCCGGGATGGTGCCTTAGATAAATAGGAAAACAAAGCAGGATGGCAAGGCCTCAACCTCTGTCCTTCCTCTTCAGAGCAAAGTAATCTAGCTAACCCTACAATAATAAACACAACCAGGGGTAACCCTGGGGGGCGGCTGCAAAATGCTAGGAAGTAGATGCATGATTCAAAACAAATCGGAGGGGTTTGCAAAGGGTTGCTACTGCAACTCCGATCCCAGCCAGGGCCAGAGGTTAGCAACATCTTTGCTGCGTTAAACGTCCTAAGCCTCTAAGCACCATGAAGTTAATCAGGGTCGTCGTTATCCCTGGAGAACAACCTCTCTGCCTGGGCCCCACCTGGCAAGGAAAGAGGCAGAACATACAAAGCAACAGGCGCCGTTGATTTATTTTCAGAAATTTATTTTTTCCGGCTCCAAATCATGTCTGAGTTTCCCAAGCCCGGCTTGGAAAATATCCCCCCCACTTCCGACTCCAGCCCCCTCCCCATGCTGGCGATGCGCACACGCGGCCTTTGGAACAGGGAGGCGGTTAATGCCAACGGGGGAGACGAAGGATAGAATCAAAGGCTGGAAGCAGGTCATCTTGTCCACCTTCCTGGGTAGCACCAAGCCCAGCTGGTCCTCACCCACTCAACCCAACCGCTGAAAACCGGCCTCGTGCCGGCGTGAGCAGATCTCTGTGGGCTCCACAGAACGGAAGGGACTGCGGAGAGCTCTCTCTGCCGCTCTCACCCCCATCCCCTCCTGTTTGAAAATCCCCAGCCTTTTATTAGGGGCGTGGGGGGTGCAGGGGTGTGGGTGTCCCTTTTGTTCCAATGAATTATTTGCATAAACACCTTCTGTTCTCCTTTACGTCTTTTTGCTTCCCTCATCCCTTCCCCCCCCCGCCGCAACATTGCTTTAAAATCCACCTTTTGTGTTTGTTTGTTTAAGGAAGGGGAGATAGAAAAATGTAACTGTCTACTTTAAATAGCCCAAAACAGGCCCCTCTGTTTCGCCTCCCACATGCCCTTTTCTTGCCATGGAAGCCACCGTGGAGGGTTTTTCTTTTGTTTTTACTTCAAATCCTCATTAAAAAAAGAGTCCCTGATTCTGTCTTTAAAATCCATCACTTTTACAAGAGGATCCAAACTTTAAGACAAGACAAAACACGGCCCCCCCCCCGCCCCCAGATCCAAACTTGGCAAAGAGCCCACACAGTCAGAAGGGCTCAACCCGGAAATGGTGGCACTCGTTTGCCACCGATTCCGCAGGCTCCTCGTTAACTGCCTCTGGATTCTGCACTGCGTGCTTGGCACAGCTTTTGCACGCTGGCCGATTTGTTTGCAAGCTGGGGTAGGGGGGGTGTGTGTGTGTGTGTGTGTGTGTGTGTGTGTGTGTGTGTGTGTGTGTGTGTGTGTGTGTGTGTGTGTGTGTGTGTGTGTGTGTGTGTGTGATAGTGATATCTTGGGGTGCTTTTTCCTGTAATGAGGATTCTGAAATAGTGTTGTTTTCAAAACCCACTTTTCTGACATTAAAAAAGAAATGTTCTCCCAACTTTTCAGGGCTGCTCTGGGCACATTAGCAAAACCCAGGGGCCTATTTTCTCAGTTTTTAATCTGTATCTAGCAAATATTGGTGTTTAAAAGGCTTTTAGAGGGTTTAGAAACAAACAACTGAACAAGACACACTAAGGACAAATCTGTCCTAAAGGGCCACTATGGGAAATGCATTTGATCCTGAAATTTCACCCTAATCATCATTTTCATTCCTTTCCCCCTTTCCTTTCCGTGAAGGAAGGAGATTATCACATTGTTGCGTCCACATGATCTATTTACCATACCGAGGACATAGGCCTTTGAACTTTAGATCCGATACCAGTGGCTTGCTTTGGAATCTAATACTTAAAATACCCAAAGAACTTTCCTCGAGGGATTTGATTTTTTTAACAAGGAGGTTAACTTCCAGGTCTTAGCATCTTTTTTGCATCAGCCGAGGGGAAAATTGCTTTAACCAATATTATTTCAAACAACCAATGGATAAACTCAACTTGCAGATAAATTTCTTTAGCCCCGTGTTTGCTTAATTTATCAGTGGCATTATCCCTGAGTTAACTGCGTCGCTGCACAGACACAACCGTGAGGATGTATCCTATACGGAGTGCATGTTATTAGCCTCAGTGCTAAATTACTTTGAGATCCACAAATGAAAAGCTGCTATAGAAACATAAAGTGGTGTCTGTGGCAACACAGCGGATAGAAATCTGGGAGACTTTAAACGCTTTGGATTTTAGCAAGAAGGTGGCAATATCTTTAGACAAATGGGACAGAATTTCTAAAACTGGATCAAGACACAAAACACCTCCCTCCCCCCAAATCAATCTACTAACAGATAAACCAAACTTCCCCAAACACCCTCATTCTGCATGGCACAAAGTTAGCATGTTTATAAAAAAAGTTGGTTTCAACACAGTTATAATGAGGTTTTCTTCTCCTTAAATTATAAAGGCACAAATTTGCAGACCTGAGAAATAGAACTTTCTCCTAAATCTAATCTATCCATCCGCCTAATTTCTGGTTGGCTTCACTCTCTATCTAATTTCAAGTGGTATCCATCTATTCATTTTATTTCTATTAGGATCTGTCCACCTAATTTCTGGTGGATCTGTCGGTCTATCTATCCATTTTATTTCTAATGGGATTTGGCTATTTAATTTCTAGTGGATCTGCCTGTATAAATCCATGTTATTTCAAATGGTATCTATCTATCCATCCATCCATCCCAATGCACACTCCTCTCTATCTCTGTATTCATCCATCCATCCTTTTTGAATTTCCTATTCTGCCTTTAAAAAAAGAAAGCCACTGTTTCTGCAGACATTCATTTAGCAATGCTGGTAAGCGAGCTGGCAAACATCAGGTTTTAATTGAAAAACTAATCACTCCATGTTTCAGATGCAACCACCTATACACGTTTTGTGTCTCTTTTAAATATCATTCTTCAGTGTCGTTCTGTTGCGTTTCCGTACCGAGAGATGCTCTCCTTTTTAATTTATCGGCATGCCAATGCAGACTTCAAGTGATCCTCTCCACTCCCCCCCCCTTTTGGCCCCAGAATGAATTACTGGGCAGGGAGTAAGAGAGAAGGGAGATGGAAAAAAAAGAGATTTCTTTTAACTGAAAATTGTATGTAACGAGAGGTCATAAATGCAGGCGCTGTGCCTTTAAATTCACAGCTGCCCTGTAATAAATATATTTTATGCAGCGGAGAAATTCAAAGGGGGCATTCCTCACATGTTTTCTTGTCTATAATGGAGGGGCTGGTCTAATGCAGCAAAATAAACACTCTGGGCCCTGTTGATTTTATGACCTGGCAGGCCTGTAATTTACGATACAGTGTCCCAGCCATGGCGCTTTCTTGTTTGGTGGACTTGGGGAGACAACACAGGGGATTAGGAGAAGGATTATTTGAAATATGAAACGAGGCAAAGAGGCTTTTAAACGGGGGTGAACAAAATTAGTCCCCCCTCCTACCGCCGCTGACGGCCGGCCCGTGCTGAGCTTTAAACACATAATCTGTTATTATATCTATTGAAGAAGCAGCTAGATGGCCCAGCTCTGATCAGGGTCCCTGTTGGGCCGGGTGCTGCACAGACCCCCGCCAAGATCAGGGTCCCCACTGGGCTGGGCGCTGCACAGACACAGAGTGAAAGATGGTCCCCGCCCCAAAGAGTTTACAATCGAACTAGACAAGTAGTGGGGTGGGGAAACTGAGGCACGGAGCGAGGCCGTGACTTGCTGCTGATCAATGACAGAAGCCAGCTGTCCTGAGTCCCAGCCCCCACGCCCCCAGCCCCGCAATGGTCCCTCCTGGCTTTATAATCAATGAATCACTGTCAATAGGCTTTGGCAGAAGCTACAGAATCTTTTGCCTCTCGGTCACCAGTGGAGAGCTAACCCCCTTGAGCAGGGATCAAAACCGATTCAGTCCCCCTCCCCCCACCTCCCCCGCATGAGAGAAGCTGGCTGGGTCTCAGCCCGGCCCTCGCGGCAGGTAGAGACTCATAGCTCTCCCTTGCTCCTTAAAACAGCCTCTCCCTCGTTGGCTTTACGAACAGATGGGCCATTGCAGGCAATTGCCGGTCTAATTCCTCCTGTGAACGTGATCATAGGGAGGAGGTATTTAAAGCGATGCCCATGCAGGGCGGCCCGCTGTCCCCCTCTAGGGGCGACAAGGTGACTAGCGATCGACAGGCCTGCGACAGGTATTCTAGTTCCAGTAGTAGCGACTTGTATGTTACGACCCCCAAGGCCTGCGGTTCAATCCCCCCGCACTGACAGCCCCCCGGGGGCGTTGGGGTGACATGGGAGCAGTGGCGGGTACACCTGGGAAGAAGGAGGTGGAGGGGAGAGCCACGGTCGGCAGGATAGTTATAACCAGAGAAGATCTAATGGAGGGTGGAGACTCTTCCCTGCTTTGATGGAATGACCCCCAGGCTTTCAGGTTGGGGGGGGGCTCTGCTCGAGATCACACTCGTTAGCAGCAGCAGCAGACCTGGGACTGCCCCACGGTCCCCAGAGAGGCGCAGTCTGGCCACGCTCTTACCTGCTTGGGAGAAGACTCGCCTCCCTGTTCGAAAGCCAGCGACCAGCCCGCGCAGCTTCCCCCGGGCGAGAGAGAGATTTCGTTTCTAGGGCCCCTCGCGTGTTGGGCCCCGCCAGACGGAGCGGGAGCCAGCGAAAGCGCGGCGGGAGCTCTGGGCGGGAGGCCTTCGGCTCAGCGCTCGGGCCTGGGGTGGCCATAGCGGCCCCCGAGCCGGTGTGAAGGTTTTCAGTCCTGCCACGAGAGCAGGGGACTGGACTAGATGATCTCTCGAGGTCCCTTCCAGTTCTAGGATTCCCTTATAGTGCAAAGGCAGCTTCTATCCCACCAACCGGCCTGCGTTGCTGAGGGAATAGCAGTCCAGTCTAATAGGGCAGTTGCTTTTTTTTAGGTTAGGGGGGAGTGAGTGAGTGAGTGAGTGAGTGTGTGTGTGTGTGTACAAATTGTCTGACCGACAATACACATGCTGCATACGGGTCTAGGGTGGTCAGATTTCCCTGTTTTATAGGGACAGTCCCGATTTTGGGGGCTTTTTCTTATATAGGCACCTATTACGCCCCACCCCCATCTCAATTTTTATACTTGCTGTCTGGTCGGTCTACTGCTCACCGCGCAGAATATGGACCATCGATCTGCTCGTCATTTATAATACTTTGCATCATGTTTTTTATTTGCATGACAGGCAGGAGGGCCTGACCGAGATCGCGCCAGGCGCTGCGCAAGCACGGAGTGGGAGGAGACAGGTCCTGCCCCCAAAATAACTCAACGTCTAAGCATCTCCCCCTTTTACAGACAGAGGACCTGAGACCCAGAGAAATTTCCACCCCGCGTCGTGCGAGAATTGGGCGGGGGCTCTGAGGCTAGCGTGGCTTTCGTTTTACAATAAGGAGAATGCATGAAAAGAAAGAACTGAAGGCAGAGGAGAGTGCACTCAGTGTGTGCGTGTTCGTGTTTCCACACACTCACTATCACAAGGGCTGTCAGCCTAGCACAACCTTATTGCAGCATCAGGAAAAGCACTGACAAGAAAGAACTAAAGTAAAGTGCCCCAGGGGGAGAGCCCTGTGTGTGCGCACATGTGTGAGTGCCCCATGTGGCCACGCAGGCTAGCACGACTTTCCTTTCTGTAAAAGGAAAATCAGCCTCAAGAAAGAACTAAGGTCAAGTCCCCTTGGGGGGCACCATGTAACAGGCTGCAGCCCCTACGCTAACAGAATGGCTCCGCCCCCTCCCGTCAGAGCAGGTAGAAAATTTAAAGGTACGGCACACAAGACGGCGTTGTGTCCCTGCTGCACAACCTGCCCAGGAGACATCGATCCCCACCCAGCAGCCCAACGGCACCGGGGGGATCCGTGCCCGAGGCACAGCAGGGTGCCACCCCCTGCTCCCCCACCCCGTGACATTATTCCAGGCTGCTGGTGGTGCCGGGTCTCTGGTGCTCCCCGGAGCTCGGCAGGATGGGAGGGGACGTGCCGGGGTCAGAGGGAATGGGGCTTGTCTTTTTTTGCATTTTAATTCAAACTGGATGGGGATTAATTCCCGCTCCCTGCCGACGGGACTGGTGCCTGACAGTGATGGAGTGAGATTCCCCCACCACCACCACCTGGCGGGGGTGGAGGGGAGATGGGAAGGAGAGGTGGGGGTGGTTCCCTAGGGGGAGGAGATTCCCTTAAAGGGGCAGTAGCAGCTTTCTAGGCCTGCAATCGCATCTCCCCCTCTTATCCCCACCACCCCCACACTTATGGGGAATAAAGTCTGATGGGGAAGGAGGTGGGAGGAGGAGAGGGATGGGGGGGGAGAGAAAAGGGGGATGGGAACGGGAGGGAGGAGGGGGGTTTGTGGGAGGTTCTCCCACTCTGGAGCCCAAGGTTGAGACCAGCAGCTTCAATCTCAGGCCCCTCTGGGGTGGGATTGACCCCGGAGAATCCCCGCACATGCTGAGGAGCCTCCCTGGCCAGTCTGCTCCTGCCAGCCCCTGCCATAGGGAGCAAATCAGGGGCATGGCCAGAGCTCACTGCGCTGCGGCTAATCTCTGCCCCTCTGGGCCCGTCGGGGGCAGTGCATGAGCTGGAACAGCCTTGAGGCTGCTCTAAATGACACAGGATGGGTCAGGCAGGGCGGCAAGGGGCTTTAAAGCCACCTCTCCCCCCCACTCAAGCACAGGGCTGGGGCAGCTGCAAATCAGGCCCTCCCTTGTTCTCTGGCCAACAAAAGAAACAAAACGATCTATCTTGGAGCGTTATCCAGCTGCCCGTCACCGTAGCCTCTGGGTGCCCTGTTCAGAAAAATCAATCACCCCCCTCCTGCGGTCTCTCAAGGGACGGAACGTGGGCAAGCGGAGGCTGGGGGCTCGCTGCTCGAGATACTGGCCTGAGAGGGAGCCGAAGCCAGGCGAGCTGAGCAGATCAGCTGGGTCTCCATTGGACTCAGCGTGTGAGTCTGGGGGTGGATGGGGCCTATGTCTTACTCCCCTTCGTCTGCGGAATCGTCTCCGCCCTCCTCCTCTTGCTCCAGCCCAGATGTGAGCCCAACAGCTGGCGGGGGCTGCGGCTGAAGCGGAGCCAGGGATGGGATGGGGGAGGGAGGCTGGGGAGCTGGCCTGGCCATTAATCACCTTCCCAGGGAGCTGTGCTGAGCAGGCCGAGGGGAAGAACGTTTTCCCTCCAGGGATGGAGCGAAAGGCTCAGGGCTTTTGGGGCGGGCACGGCTGCGCCGGTTCGTTTTTGTAGGGAACTGAGCAATCTAGAGCAGTGGCTGCAGAGCCTAGTGGTCAAAGCACAGGACTGGGCCTCAGGACTCCTGGGTTCTAGCTCCAGCTCTGGGAAGGGAGGGGTGTCTAGGGGTTAGAGAAGGAGCTGGGAATCCCCAAGATTCTTCTGAAACAGCGTCCGTCCACCCCCCCTGCATGCTCCAGAGCAGGGGCATAAGACAGGGGCATTGTCCAATCTCACTTTTGGCTGCAGCTATTGGACTTTGAAGAGAGACCAACTCATCACCTCTTCTCCCTCCTGCATCCCCCAGCCCCTCGGCTTAAGCTCCTTGCACAGGGGGTGAAATCCGTCCCGGCCCTGAGTGACGCAGCTAAGCCAAGCCAGCTCCGTAGCGCAGACCAGCCCGCAGGTTCCTCCTGGGTAACACGGGGATAACGCTCATTCCCTACCTCGCTGGGCTGGCTGGAGGTTGAATTCGTTGACGTCTGGGAAGTGCTTTGAGATCCTCGGTGGGAAGGCAGGAAAAAGGGCACCGCTATCCATCTGTCCCGTCTGTCCACGTCTACATCCAGCCACCTACCCACCATCTCATAGCCACCCGGGTGGGTCACCTCTGCTCTCACACACTGAGAGTTTTCGCTCTCTCCCAGGGCGACAGAGCAAAGTGACGGCCGCCCCCGTGTGTACTTGAGAAAGGTGCCGAATGGAAGGCGACACTCAGTGCTTTGAGATCTCCCCGTGCACGGAGCCTGTTGAGGCAGCAGATTTGGGCTGGTGAAAAATGCCTGAGCAGGTGAGATCATGGGGGTGCATCTGCCAAGGAGGTGGGGGCTAGGCGAGGGGGAGCAGCGTGGGTCTCTATTATGCTGTGGGTTTCCTTGAACCCCCCTTTACACAGCCAGAGCCAGGTGCCCTGGGGCCGTAGCACCGCTGGGAATCCCTGGCCTCTCTTACAAACCTGGAGTCCTTTAACCTGCAGCCCAGACACCTCGGTGATGGGCACTTTATCATCATCAGCAGCAGCTGCCTGGCCCTAACACAGCAAATCAAAGGCCGGGCTCATGGTTGAGGCATTGGCTGGGGGCTCAGGAAAGCTAACACCACCCCCGTGGGGGAAGCAGGTGTAAGTGGGGGTGGGGGGAAGTTTACAAGAGTCTTCACCGGATTCCCCGGGCAGACACCAGTGTCTCCAAACCAGCCTTCTGCGGCAAGCAGCCCCCTTCGCTCTGAATGCTCCTTAAAGGGGCTGCCAGAGGGTCAGTCTGGCCCTAGTTCTGAGATGCTATAAAACATTTACCAGGGTCACCTGGCATCCCGTGGCTCCCTGCCCACCAGCCTCCTAGATGGACTTGCTGGAGGTGGAAAAGTCTGTGCAATGGGACAATCTCGTTAAGGATGATCACAGAAGCCTCTAGCCTGATACTTCACCTCCTCTCTGTCCCTTTCAATCCACCTTTTTCCCCTCTAAGGCATCCAGTCCCTGTTGGTGGTTCCCAGCTGCCTTTAAAGTCAGACTGGATCAGAACTGAGATCCACTATGCTGGATCTGAGACTCATAGAATACCAGAGTTGGAAGGGACCTCTGGATGTATCTAGTCCAACTCCCCAGGCAGATTTTTACCCCCATTCCCTAAATGGCCCCCTCAGGGATTGAACTCATAACCAACCCTGTGTTTAGCAGGCCAATGCTCAAGCCACTGAACTAACCTGCCCGCCCCCTGCTGCGGAGAGAAATGCAAGCAGGCCAGCCATGGGGCAATCCGCCTTCTGCTCTCTAATAGGGACTGGCTGCGTAACGTCCTTTGCACAAGACATCCGCTATCGCGAATTAGAACTCGGGTTTACCGACAGGCCTCAGCGGAGATCAGCACCTCTTTGGGCCAGGCGCTGTGCAGACACAGTGCATGACCGTCCTGGACCCACCAGAAACACAGCCCCAACCCAAAGAGCTCAGTTTAAATGGACACAGGGGAAGGGAAACTGAGGCACGGAGATGTGATTTGCTCACAGTGGTGGAGCCAGGAGTAGAACCCACCCCAGAACACACACAGGCTATGTGCCTCACCCCCACCCCTTCCTGGCAGTCATTCATCTTCAGCCCAGAGGCATGATCTGTGATGATTCTTCTTACCCAGCTGGCAGAGCTGCCGATATTAGCAGCCATCAAGGTATGACACGATCACTATCGCCTTATCAAAGGCTCAACCCACCACAAGGGAAAGAGCAAAATTTCCCTTTAAAAACAAACAACAAAAACCCTTCCTCCCTCCCCCCCTCCCCCAGTCTCCCAGGCACATGATTCCCCCTTCTGATGTAATTAGCCAGTACAATTAGCCAGAGGAACGATGCGCTGACATCATTAAAATTGCTTCTGGTCCTTGTGGAACTCAGAAGAATTCAGAGCCCTGAGTCACTCATGGGTCTGTGTCTAGGGCCCAGGCTTCTGCCACTGTGTGATGAGATCAGGGCCCTGTCGCGCCGGGCGCTGCCCAGACCCCAACTGAGAGCAGGGCCCTCCGTTGTGCCAGCTGCAACACAGACCCCGGCTGGGACTGGGGGGCCCCCACTGTGCCAGGTGCTGCCCAGAGCCAGCCTCTGCCCGGAAGAGTTTACAAATTAACACAGACAAACGAGGATTAGAATCGTCATTTTCAGAGCGAATTGCTAAGTGGATTTTCCATCCCATGAAAACAATTGAGATTCTGAAAAAATTTAATCCCTGATCAGGACAAAAAAAAAAAAAAAAAGAAGTTGAATTTTTTTGCTACGGGAAATTGCTACAAAAGTTTCCTTTCTAGTCAGTGGAAATGTTTCATTTTGATACATTTGAAATATTTCATTTCAGTGCAGACTTTAAAAAAAACGATTTATAGAAGTTATAATAAAAATCCAAGCAGGACGCCCCGACATTTTTAAACACATTACACACACCCCCAGCCACCCAATTGTTTTCAAAATGAAATTTCACCTGGATTGAGAATTTCACTAAAAGTTTCTGTTTTGTTAAAAAAGTGGTTAGATGTAAATGTTCCAACCATCTCTACCCATTTTATAGATGGGGAAACTGAGGCACCAGGCGATTCAGGACAGATTTTTAAAGGTGCTTAGCCATTTTTCTGCTCAATGTTAGAAGGCCTAAAGAGCTTGTGCACCTAGGGACACTTGGGTAAATTCATCCAAAGTCACTTTTAAAGCGGATTAGTTAAACTGCATTAAACCCCCGAGTGGATGCTGTAACTCAGAATTAAAATTCGGTGCAGTTTAATTCACTTTGGAAGTGTATTAAAATAAACTGAATTAAGGCCACTTTAAACTGCATTAAATCCTTATTCAGAAATAATCAATACACTTCAAATTCACACCTCTAGTTAAGGCCTGGCCTATGCTAGAAAATTAGGTCAGTTTAACTACATTGGTCAGGGTGTAAAAAATCCACCCCCTGAGCGGCGTAGTTAAACTGGCCTAAATCCCCATGTAGACAATCCCTCGTCAGCGTAGGGACCATCTACATTGGTGCTGCTGTAGCTTGTAGACAAGCCCTAATTCAGATTCACTTTCCCGGATGTCCCCCTGTAGACAAGCCCAAAGTGAATTAAACTACAATCAAATCAAATCATTTGAATTCTGAATAATAGCATCCACGCAGGGGGTTAACTGATCCACTTTCAAGTCACACCTTTAGTTAATTCGGATTAATGTTCTTGAGCACACACCCCCATGTAGACAAGTCCTAATAAGTGATTCAGGGTCCAGATCCTCAAAGACGTTTACACACCCAACTCCCATTGGAACCGCTGGGAATTAGGCGCGTAGGTGGCTTTGAAAATGCCAGTAGGGAACTCTCTGTAGCTTTAGGGCCCGAAATAGAGACAGTCACAAAGGGATGGAGGCACCTACAGAGGTAAATTGGCACCTCCTGGATTTTCATTGGCACCTAACTACGTTGGCGGCTCTGGCCCTCTTAAAATTCTCCCCTAAGTGACTTGTCCAAGATTGCGTGGGGAAAGCCGGGGAATTAAACCCAGGCGTCTTGAGAGCAGCCCCACCCCCCTCGCCCCAGATCTGAGAAGAGGAGTCGAATGGGAGCTTTCCCGGCGCTGGAATATTTGCCTCAAGTTTCACTAAAAGTATTTCAAGTGGTTTCCTTTTAAAACTCCTCTGGAGGAAGATAATTGGGCAATTAGCAATAAATTACCTCCAAGAGCCGCTTTCTTTTAACCGATAATGAAGTCTCCTGCCAGAAAGTGCCAATTACAAAAGGACTTTTCAGGACAGAGGTGTTATTATTTCTCCTCTCCTCCTCCTCCTCCTTCGCTGTTCGGCTCTGGACACTGCCGCCCGATCTGACAGCCCCACTTCTCCAAGTCCCTCCGACGTGCCTTTTAATACGGCTCAATGTAAATCCGTATAGCAAGGAACAAAGAATGCAGGCCATGCTTATGGGATGTGGGGGAGGGGGCTCTCCCCTGGGAAACAGGGACGCGGAAAAACGTTTGGGGGTCCTGGTGGGAAGTCAGCCCTGAGCTCTCGGTGCGACGCTGCAGCCAGAAGCGCGACCCCCATCCTGGGCTGCATAAAACGGGCATCTCCCGTCGGAGCAGAGAGGATATTTTCCCCCTGTGTCTGGCCCTGGTGCGACCGCTGCTGGGACCCGGCGTCCAGTTCTGGTGCCCACAGCTCCAGAAGGAGGTTGACCAATGGGAGAGGGGTCGGAGAAGAGCCGCGAGAACGATTGAAGGGTTCGAAAACCTGCCTTGGAGAGACAGACTCTCGGCGCTCGGCCCGTCGAGCTGAGCAAAGGGCCGGCTCGGGGGTGGCTTGGGCTCTGTCGGTAAGTAGCTGCCCAGGGAAGAAATATTTAATAACGGGCTGGTGAGTCAGCGGCAGCAGGTCGACCCAGTGGCTGGGAATTGAGGCCGGACAGACTCCGACTGGAAAGAAGGCAGCCGTTTTAATGGGGAGTGTAACTGACAATTTCCCCAGGGCGTGGTGGATCCTCCATCACTGATGAAGAGACCTGCTCTGGGAATGATTTCGGGCGGTTCTCCGGCCTGGGCTGTCCAGGTGGTCAGGCTAGATCACAATGGGCCCAGCTGGCCTTGGAATCGATGAACCCGCCCTCTCTTCGGTCCGGAGCGCTACAGATCAGCGCTGATCTCCCGGGCGGCTCGGAAAGGTGCCGCTGGCACCCGAGGCTGTCGAAGATGCAACCCGGTGGCTCTGGAAACCGGCCGCCTCTTCCATTCTGGTCGGACGCACCCTAACGCCAGCCGACACAAGCCAGCCCCGCACCCACCCCACCTAAGAGTTCTCCCCTTCCCAGCACGGGCTGGGTCAACCCAGTGCAAACAATTACCGAGCTGTAAGGAGCCGGATTCAGCTCAATGGAAGAGCCCAAGGCGCAAGGATCAGACAGAGAGGGGCAGAGAAAATAGAGGCACAAAGAGGGGACTTGCCCAAGATCACCCAGCAGGTCGGTAGCAGAGATGGGAAGAGAACCCAGAAGCCACTGGACCATACCACCTGGCAGAAAACAGCTATAAGGATATTTTCTTTCTTTCTCCTTCAGGCCTCCTGGGTTGTATCCCCAGCTCTTGGAGGGGAGTGGGGTCTAGTGGTTACAGCACAGGGGCTGGGAGCCAGGACTCCTGGGTTCCACTCCAGTGATTTCCTTGTCGCTCCTTCCCCCTCCCCAGCTGTACTAGGAAGACAGGAATATTTAGCTGCCATCTGGGGGAGGCTGCCAAGCCCCACAAGCCGCCGTGATGGAAGGCTCCAGGCACAAATTACTGTTATCTGCCCAAGCCCCTCCAAACCCTAACTTACAATCAGCGCTAATCATCCTGTCAGCCCGTCACCATTACCACTGAAACATCCCTCCTCCGCTCGCCCGCTGGGGGAGAGAACCCCGGGCCTTAAAGGAACATCCCCCGCTAACCTGGCAGTCCCGGCCTTGGGTGCCGCACAGCTGAGCTTTCAGCACACATCCAGGGATTTGCACACACCATAGTTGTGAGGCTGCGTGCCTAAATCCCCCTGCCCAGCTTCAAAAGCAGGGACCAGAGCACGGACCAGCTCTGGCCCTAGACAGGGTAACAGATGTCCCCATATTATAGGGACCACCCCGATATTAGGGGCTTTGTCTTATACACGCAACTATTTCCCCGGCTACCTTCAGAAAAGCGGTGTTTTTCCAGGACGCTCCACGCTACGCCCACACCTTGAATACCGCGTGTAGTTCGAGTCACCCCAGCTCTAAAGGAGTGTATTAGAATTGCAAGAGGTGCAGAGAAGGGCAACAAAAATGATCTGGGGGATGGAACAGCTTCCGTACGAGGGGAGATTAAACAGACTGGGGCCATTCAGCTTAGAAAAGAGACAATAGCGGTCTATAAAATCATGAATGGTGTGGAGACAGTGAATAAGGAAATGTAATTTACCCCCTTCACAGAACACAAGAACCAGGGGTCACCCGATGAAATGAACAGGCAGCAGGTTTAAAACAAATAGGAGGAAGTATTTCTTTGCCCAACGCACAGTCAACCTGTGGAACTCCTTGCCGGGGGATGTTGTGAAGGCCAAAAGTAGAACTGGGTTCAAAAAAGAATGAGAACTGCTCCTGGAGGATAGATCCATCAATGGCTATTCATCAAGGTGGTGAGGGACGCAGTCCCGTGCTCTGGGTGTCCCTACACCTCCGACTGCCAGAAGCTGGCACGGGACAACAGGGGGTGGATCACTCGATACCTGTCCTGTTCTGTTCATGCCCTCGGAAGTACCTGGCACCAGCCACCTGTCTGAAGACAGGATATTGGGCTAGATGGACCATTGGTCTGACCCACTACAGCTGTTCTTACATACTTATGAGGCTGTATCTCAGGAACCCTTTGGTCAAATAATCCCAGTTTTGGAGCACTCACCTTACCCCATGCCCTCATGCGATGCACCAATATCAAGACAATCCAAGCCACCATGAGGATTTTAGAGGATTTAGAAGAGCCTGTGTCCAGTTTTGGGCCCCACACTACAAGAAGGATGTGGACAAATTGGAGATAGTCCAGCGGAGGGCAACAAAAATGATCAGGGGGCTGGAGCACATGACTTATGAGGAGAGGCTGAGGGAACTGGGGTTATTTAGGCTGCAGAAGAGAAGAATGAGGGGGGATTTGATAGCTGCTTTCAACTACCTGAAGGGGGGTTCCAAAGAGGATGGATCTAGACTGTTCTCAGTGGTGGCAGATGACAGAACAAGGAGCAATGGTCTCAAGTTGCAGTGGGGGAGGTCTAGGTTGGATATTAGGAAACACTATTTCACTAGAAGGGTGGTGAAGCACTGGAATGGGTTACCTAGGGAGGTGGTGGAATCTCCTTCCTTAGACGTTTTTAAGGCCCAGCTTGACAAAGCCCTGGCTGGGATGATTTCGTTGGGAACTGGTCCTGCTTTGAGCAGGGGGTTGGACTCGATACCTCCTGAGGTCCCTTCCAATCCTGAGATTCTCTGATTCTACGATTCAAGCTTTAAAGAGAAATCTGATCTAAACGTAAACTATGGCAGTCGCATGACGATGCCTGATCTCACTAAAGCCAGTGTGGGAGCCAAGTACAACTTGACAGTAGTTTTTCAATGAAACACATACGCTGAAAAGCACCAATTCAGCAGAACCAAAACTGTTTTGAGGAACAAGGTTGGTTTCCACAAGTTTCTCGACTCCAAAACAGACCAAAAAACAGACCAAAAACAAACAAAGAAAAAAACCATTGCGAAGAAACCTTTCAGAATTGTCCGAACGGGATGCCTGGAGATTTTCAGAATGACAAGTTTGGGGTTTTGCTCTTTGAAATGACTCATCGTGTTGAAATTTAACTCAGTGACACTGAAAAAAAATAGGTTGAAAGTAAAACAATAAAAAATAAAGTCAAAATCAGAACAAGACGCTTTGAAGTTGTTGAAATGAAACGTTTCCATTGACGGGGCGTTTTTGGAATATTCTGTTTGTGTCATTTTTTTGACATGGCAAAATTTTTGTCCCAATTCGGCATGGGAACATTTTCTTTAAATGTGAAAAATTGTCATGGGATGGGAAAAAGGAGCATGGTCCCTTTGAGCTGGGCCCGGTGTGTTCCCACAGCAAGAGACAGGGAGAGCCCCAAATTTCTCACTGTCCAGACCAAGAAAACAGCCCCCTTGCCCCAGGGATGGCATCTCCCTGAGGTCACACGGCAGAGCCAGAGGCAGAATTGGCCTAAGTCTCAGTGGAGTGCCTTAGTTACTAAATCACTTCCCTCCCACTGCTGAGGGGAGAACCCAGGAGTCCTGGCTCCCAGTCCCCCACCCTGCTCCAACCACTACACCCCACTCCCCACCCAGAACTGGGAATAGAACCCATTCCCCCCTGCTCTAACCACTAGGTATTGCCACCAATCAAAAATATTCCATGGTTTAAAAAAAAAAATCTTTTGTCTCTGCCCTTTCGCTGACAAATCCAGCAGCCACTCTAGGGCCGGTAACGCCGGCTGCCTTGTGAATTCTGCTACTGGCCTTAAGCTTCCTTTAAAAAAAACAACCCTAAAGCCCCTCAGTCAAATCCAGCCTCAATCTGGCGGAAAATAAGACCAAACGCCGCTCCCCGGCGCTCCGTGACGAGCCCGTTGGAAACAGGTTTCGTTTGCTCTAGATCCCAGAGGTCACCTATGTAAATAGTCAGGTGGCGACTGAGTGAACAATATGGGGGAGGGGATGACTCTGGGGGGGGAGCATATGGGCCAAGCGGTGTAAATAAGCATAATGCAGTGACATGGATGACGACGCAGCAGTTTACACCGGCTCGGGGTCGGAAAAGGGACCGATGGCAGCGGACAGTTCAGCCAGATGCTGGTGCATCAAACGCTTGCTGGGCCCGGATCCGGGGCAGGGGGAAAGCCCCCCGGAGCGATGCTGCTTGACCCCAGCTGAGGATCCGGCCTGGACTCGGCGCTCCCAGCGGAACGGGATGGCGGTTTGTCAGCACCGGGGGGGGTTTCCCAGGTAGGCAGGGCTTGGCAACGTCACTCAGAGGTGTCTGAGCAGACGGCCCGGGGGAGCAGGAATCCAGACGCCTGATGCTTCCGTAGCTCCCCGCATGTGACTTCAGCTGCAAGCCCAGGCTCCCAGCACCCCTGAGAAAGGGCCCATTTTGCCCCCTCTCCTCTGCACCTCCCTTGTCACCTCTCGTCTTAGACTGCAAGCTTCTCAGGGCGGGGGCTGTCTTTCTGTTTGGTGTTCGTGCAGCACCAGGCACGGTGTGTGTTGGGGGGCGGGGGCGGGGGGGGGGGGTTTGATCCCCGCCAGGGAGCTCTGTGAGCTACTGTGATGCTAATGAAATAATCATCACCCTAACTGGTACTGCGCCAGGTGCTGTACATACTACAGTCAGAGGCAGCCCTGAAGATGTGGACAATTTAGAGGCCAAACGGACCCAGGAGAGATTTTTTTTATGTCCCTTTTACAGACAGCGTGATGCAGTGGCTAGGGATGTCAGGGGACCACGGTTTCAACTCGGGCCCCTGCTCTCTGCCTCAGTTTCCCCTCTGACCCTTTGTCTTGTCTAGCTAGAAGACTCTCTTTGGCGCCTCCCTGTTGCCAGCTGCACATATCACAGGCAGCAGCTTCCCTCTAACACTGGGTGCGCAGCTCGGCCTACGAAAGCAACCCAGTCCGCAGCCTGTTAGCGTATTTCTGTTGGGACAGGGGCTGGCCTCTCATTCCGAGTCTGTGCCGTGCCTAGCACCGTGGGGCTGGAATTATTGTTGGGCCTCTAAAAAACAAAACCCCGTGGCAATATGACACACCTGTCCCAGTGGGCGTGTGCGCGGGAGGGATGGTCCGGGGTTTAGGTGCTAGCTAAAAACGTGCGAGTTCAATTCCCCACCCTAGATGTGCTCAAACCGTTTTGCTGCTGCCTGCCTCAGTTTTCCCATCTGCACAACAGCCTTGCGAAGGGGTTGTGATGTTAATGCATTAAAGATAGTGACGCACGCGGAGATCTAGGGCTGAAAACACGAGATAGAAACCAGGGATTCTGTCACCGTCACAACTCTTCCAAGCTGCTCCAATTAATTCCTCCGCCGCCCAGCACACCTAACATGGCGGCTGCAGATAATTCCCAGGGGCTGCTGTGTGCTCCAGGGGGGCCGAGTGAACGCTGTGTGGGTGTGTACTTCAACGCTGGATTTGCTGGCTTTCACAAGTGTGAGTTTTTGCTGAATTGTGACCTTCTGGAACTGCACCAGATAGCTCCAGGCCGCCTTAAATTCTGTTGTTGTTTTTTTGCCATTTAATTATGTGTGGGTTCACACATGCACATGTGTTTGCACACACATGTGCACACGCTGACACCCAGGTTTGCACGCACACATGCAAGACAGGAGAAATCAGCTGACACGGTGAAAATCAGCATTTGCTGCCCAGAGTACAACCAAACTGCACGATGCCTGGTCCCGCCTGCACCCACCTCTCCTGGGCCTGGTCTGTGAACCACAACTGCACTCATTGGAGCGGGGGAGTTCGGAAAGCAAAATCCTTCAGCCTCGCTAGCGGAGACACCAACCCAGTGCGTGAATCGGGGCATCAACCGCTCTGCCTCCCGTTCCATTGCTCCCCATCTCTCCAGACAGCCCCACCACCCACAGGTCTCCTGAAAGTGGGGGTCAGCCCCATATCCTGGCTCGGAGCTGCAAGGGGAGTGCATGGTGCAACCATACGGGAGTGATCCACTCCTGTCTTCCCCTCCCGGCTTCCGGGGTTCCCCTCCCCCAGCCCCCCTGCTCCGCCCTCCAGGACCGGTCCCAGCATTCCCTAAACCAGCTGGTTCTTCCCCTCACTCCTAGGGGCCCCTGCACAAACCTTCCTGCAATTTGCTGGGGATCCCCAGCTCCAGCCAGTTCTCCGCAGCACCAGCAACTCCCAGTTACCTCTCTCCTGCAGCTTTTGTCCTATAGCCACTTCTTCCAGGTCTCCTCCGGTCTGGACCAGCCAGCCCACCAGCCCTCCCTTCCTTCCTTTATATGGCCCAGCTGCCTCCTCTTGAGCCCAATGGGGAGGCAGCTGACCAGGCAAGGTGCATGGGCCTCGCTCCCTCTTAAAGGGGCCAATCACCCTGTGACAGCCCACCCCTTCCAAACCACAAGATTGGCTTAAAAATCCATGCAATTTAAAAAATAATAGATGTGATGTTCTTTTTACCCGCCTTCTAGGTTTTTAGTGGGGGGTGTGTGTGTGTCAAACTTTTGTCCACAACCTCGGGGGCTAGAAATTCATTCCCCCTGCCCCAAACTGCAAGCTGAAATTCTCACGGAATCACAGGACTCCAGGAGCTGGGGCTTTCAGCAATATGGCGAGCCGCGCCGTAGCTTCATTCCAGGTGGCGACATCCGGACTGTTTCAGCAGCGTTCATAGATTCAGAGATTCCAAGGCCAAAAAAGGGACCGTTGGGTGGTTATCGGGTCTGACTTCCTATATAAGACCAGCCGGGGACTTCCTTGAATTAATTCCTATTCCCATAGAGCAGCTCTTTCAGAAAACCAGCCCATCTTGATTTAAACATCGACGCGGCGGGAGCACCGGCTGCACTCATTGGTGGATTGATGCAACGGTTCATTACGCTCACTGTTAAAAATCTGCCCCTGGTTGCCGCTCTGACTCGGTCCGGCTTCAACTTCCAGCCCTTGGACTGTATTAGTGCAGCAGTTCTCAAACTGTTCATAGGGGTCGCCAGGGCCCGCTTAGGTTTGCTGGGGCCTGGGCCTGATGCCCCAGGGCTCAGGTTACCAGCCCCCTGCCTGAGGCTAATGCCCAAGTCACCCCTCACCTTTTCTTTGATAAGCGAAACATACCGAGCTCCTGGAGCGTCTCAGGGTAAGGCAGGCTTCCCAATCCCGTAACCATGTCCTTGGCTCGTCTCTGACCCCTCTCGCATTGATCCACCTCCTGCCCGAGTTGTGGGCCGCAGGATCCCAGCAGCGGTCGCACCGGGGCCGAACGCAGAGGGAAAACAACCCCTCGAGAGTCCCGGGATGGCGTTCGCCCTTGGGCACCGTGTCACACCGGGAGCTCGCATTCAGCTGCTTGTCCACCGGGACCCCCGCATGGGCCTGGCTTCCCGGTCGAGAATAAACTCCCCTGGTCGAGGTCGAGCGCCGGTCGAGAATAAACTCCCCGCGTGGCCCTGGCACGGCGAGAGCAGAGTCGTGGTTTCCGAAGCGCTAACCCCGCTCGGTCTCTCCGTGGAGACAAACCCTGAGTGAGGAATCGGTTTAGCTCAAGCGCGGTCGGCCCGCGGCGGTGTGACTCCGGCAGTGAAGGCCGTCCTTCCTCACCCCCGAATGCAGCCGCAGAGTAGGCCAGCGGTGCTGAGGTGGTTTCTCCGAGTGACTATCCCCCAGGCGGGAGGGGACCCCAGAGCCGTATTCGATACCCAACTCCGCTCTGGGCCTGATTGATGCCCTGGAGCCAGGTGTCTCCCCTGCTCTGGGCCTCGGTTTCCCCAGCGATAAGGCTTGCTGGTAAAGTGCTTTGAGAGCTGCGGACGAACGCGGCGAGGTCCTGGCAGAGCTGGACAGCGTGGTCCCCTCCCTCCGCTCCACAGCACAGGGATCCGCCCCAGGGGAATTTGCCCCTTCACGACGGGCGCAAGGCTGCCCCCGAGGTTCGGGGAAACAGCAGCCCGGCCCCTGAGAAGGCAGCAGAACACAGACGCTCACCAACTCCATGGAATTATTAATGATAATAAAAATGCAGCAACCTCTGGGCCACTTTCCCCAGTTCCTGGTAGTAAATGCAAATGGCTCTGCTCTGGGCGACCTCTGGCTGGCGAAGGCAAAGCGGGTGTCTCCGTAAAGAAGAAATACAGGTGACGTGTTTCAACCGCCTGTAAACTCTGCCCTCCCTCCCCCCGGGTGCCTGGGGCATTCGCCCAGGACAGCCCCTGAGCTGGGGCTCAGTACCAAGGTGTCAGACACACAGACTGGGGGGGGGGGGAGAGGCTCATATAAAGTGGGGGTGCGATGGATTGAAATGTGGGTGGGGGGGTGACAGCAGCTCAGGTGGGCTGGGGGGACAGGGAGACAGACACCAGTGGGAGCCAGAGCTGGGGGTGGGGGGATGTGGGGAGGGGACAGACAGACAGACACCCATGTGGGAGCCAGGGGGGGAATGGAGGGGATAGGCAGGCACTGGAGGTGGGAAAGGAATATGGGGACAGACAGACGGACACTCATGGGAGCTGGAGGTGGGGGGTGGGGATATGGGGACAGACAGACAGACACCCGTGGGAGCCGGAGGTGGGAGGGGGATACCGGGGGGGAGGGGGCAGACGGACAGACACCCGTGGGAGCCGGGGGGGGATACCGGGGGGGAGGGGGCAGACGGACAGACACCCGTGGGAGCCGGAGGGGGGAGGGGGGATATGTGGGGGAAGGGGACAGACACCCGTGGGAGCCGGAGATGGGGGGGATACCGGGGGGGGATATCGGGGGGCAGACGGACAGACACCCGTGGGAGCCGGGGTGGGCTGGACCGAGGCGGGGAGCGAGGGATCCGCGTGTGGGGAGGAGGAGGAGGAGGAGGAGGAGGGGGGGGGAGGACAAGGAGCTGGGCGGCGGGGGGGGGGGATCCGCCTGCGAGCCGGAGAGCCAGGCAGGGGTTAAGGAAAAAGCCCCTTCCACTTCCGGATGTGCTCACAGCTCCCGGGGCTGGGCAGACAGAGCATCTTTCTTCCTCCTCCGCGGCGAGCTCCGGCCCCCGCCGCCGCCGAGCGAGCCGGGAACCTGCCAGCGAGCCCAGCCCGGCTCCCCTCCCCGGCCCCCCCCTCCTCTGCGCTGGAGCTTTCCGGGGGTGGGGGGGCCCTGATCTCTTCAAGGGGGTGGGGGCTGTAGGGATCTGTCCCCCCCACCCCTCTTCCAGCCCCCCCCGCCATTGGCAGGCAAGAAATCTCTGGGCAGGGGGGTGGGGAGGGCGGGGTGGGGGCTCGCCCCGCTTTCGGAGGGGGAAGGCGAGCAGCAGAGTGCTGCGGGGGGGTGTTTGCTCCATCCCCCCCTTCCTCAGCCCAGCACCAGGGTGGGTTTTTTTTTTAAGGGATCATCAGTCATTCTGCGTTTGACAGCTCGGAATACTTGATGGACAGCTGAGGCAGCCAGGACTGCTGGGGGGAGAGAGAGAGAGAGAGAGAGAAATCGACTGCAACCCCCCCCCCCCAGCTTTCTCCAGGAACCCCCCCCCCCCCTCCACCAATGCTTTGCCTCCTGGCATTCGCTTTCTGGACAGCCTTGAATCAGGGTTAACCAAGCCAGGGAGGAGGAGACCCCCCCCACCCCGAGAATTGAATTGTTTGCAGCAGTTTGGACCCGGAGCTGGGGTGTGTGGGGGGGAGAGATCTCGGATCCTCGCCCCCCATTCACAGCCCGTTTCCTAAGGAGAGCGAGAGGAAAGAAAGACCCCGGCTCGGACCCCCACACGCCAAGCATCCGATGGCACAAACGGTAGGTAGGTCTGCGGGCCATTGAGTCCTTCCCTGGGGCTGGGTGGCCCGTCCCCCCCTGGCTGTCCAAGGACTTTTGGAAAAGGAGCTGGGATCTGAAAGGGGGGGGGGTTGCTCTGAATGGCCCCCCCCTTCCAAAAAAAGAGAGCCTAGTTTGTGTGTTTCTTGGGCAGCTGGAGCCAGTGTTTGCACAGCTCCCCTGTGTCCCACTTCTCTGCTCTGCGTGGAAATCCGCCTCTTCTCCCGGGGCCGGGGGTGCGCCGCAAGTGCCAGATGTGGGCTGGTTTCCCGGGGGCGCGGGGGGGGGTGTGTTTACACTCAACTTTTTCTTAAAAAAAGAAAGAAAAAGAGAGAGAGAGAGAATCTTGGAAGCCTCTTTGTGTTGTGTCTTAGCGCTGCTCCGGTTTCTTCCACAACTGTTTGCGTAGCCGCCGCCTCTCTGCCCTAGCCGGGGGGATGTCTACAGAATCCCTAGATTGGTTGTGATTTTTGCACCGTGTAAACTAAGCAGGCTCCTGCCTGGTGGTAGTTCCCGCTTTCCCCCCTCTCGGCGTGGCTGGGAGAGCCTAGATTGCTCATTTAGGGGCTTTATTGGGTTTACCTTTAATTGGGGCCACTTTGTGCGTCGTTTCTGAAGTTTTACCAACTCCTTTTCGACTCTAATCCTCTCCTTGGAGTGCGTGGAAGGAGCTCTGGTGCTGAGAGCCAGCAGTTAATGTGGCTTTAATCTGCCCGGTTGTTAGAAATTTAGCAAGCGCTTCCTGAAAGATTTTCCTCCTATTTTGAAATCCCATTTCTATTTTGCTGGGAGCTCGCTGTCCTTTTAGACACAAACAGCCCAGCCTCCCTATCTTACCCGCGACCCTAAAATATCCGCACAGCTGTTAAAATACAAACGAACACTATCGGCTAAAATCAGGGAGGAAAAGTTAATGCCAACGTTAAAAAAAATTAGTAACTTCATACAGACTTGAAAAAAAAATTGCAAACCACCATCCACCCGTTTTCTCTACATCCTGCATAAGTTAAGTTTCCACGCGAAAGAGAAAAGTTTGCCATTAAAAAGAAGGTTGGGGGAATCAGCCTGGGAAAACCCAGCGTGCTTTGAAAATGCCACGAAACCCTGGGAAGACAATTTAAAATAAAACGAGGCACATTAAATTGATGAGCAGCATTATTACGTGAGAACGCCAGTGTGTGCCCTGGAAGCGAAAACAGATCTAAACAACTTTTTAAAAGAAGGCAAATGAAACTCCAATCGGCTCTCCCGAGTTTACAGAAATTCTATTTAGATTTAAAAAAAAAAGTGAAAACGTGTTTAAAACAGATTTCCCTCTTGCTCATAAAATCGAAGCCTTTGATTATGTAGATTTATATTTTCTCAACTCATTCCAAAGTCAAACAACCTCCAACCGGCTAAGGGAGGATAACAATGGCTCGCTTGAATTGGTTGAAAAGGCTTGAGGAGGAAAGTTGGCAAGATTTAAATAAGAATAGCTGTCATGTTGGAATCATTTCACAGTCCTTTCCCCCCCCCCCCCTTTAAAAGCTCTGGTTAAGGTAAAAAGTGGAGAGCGTGTTTAATAAATTAGACCTCAGTTCACAGAGTTCAGTTTTTTTAAAAAGAGACTGGGATTTTCTTTCTATTTCTAGTTAGAAACCAACATCTAAGGGACGGGCGAAGTGAGGATTTAACAGTTTATTTACAATGAACCAAAGAGGAAATATTTTAAAGCAAGAATCTCAGCACCAGGAGCACGTTCCTATTTTAAATGTCAAATTTCCTCCTCGAAAATATGTTGAAAATATCTGTGTCGCTTCTTTTTTTTTTCAAATACCCCCAAACTCCAGTTTAAAAAAGCGAGACGAATAATGTTTTGAAGGCGAAGTTTGCAAGAAAATAAAAAAAAGATTTTATCGCCTCAACGCTGGAAACTTTTTGTAAAGGCGAGAAGGTGGGAAAAGACCCTGATGTTGGAGGGGAAAACTTCCCAGCTAGGGTGAAAGGAACAAGGGTCGAAGCAGCAGCGGTGCTGGGGTGAAACTGACCACACCGGCTGCTGGCGTGAAAGTCACACATTTTGCAGCGGCTGATCCTGAAAGCCGCGGTGTCGCTGGAGTTAAATTAACAAAATGTTGCCGGGCAGGAACTAATTGCAAAAAAGAGAGAGAACGTTTAAATGACAAAAGGGGTCGGTAAGGAGTGGCATCGATTTTTAAAACAAAAAAAAAAAGCTAAAACTTGGCTGGAAATCAAATCAATGCAATTCACAATGTTGTGATTAAGGGTTTCTATTTCCCCACTTCTCGCCCTCTCAATATAGATCCGATCAACCCCTTGTCAATCGCTTCTTTACAGAACAAACGAGCAGGCAAATGCCTTGTTTTTCTTTAAGGCGAGCGTGTCACGGGGAGGGCCGTTGCCTACGAGGAGCTCTGGGCAAAAATTACTTCTCCAGCTCCCCGGATCTGAGGGATGTTTTTGGTGCAAAAAAAAAAAAAGGGAAAGAAAGAAAAATCCTCCCCCACTTCCTCTCCGTGCAGTCCCGACCCGGGGGCCGCTGCTGCGTGTTTGGGAGCGGGCTGCCTCCCTGACACCCGCCCTCCCCTTGTTTTCCACCTGCCTTGCAGTACGATGACCTGGTGCATTACCCCGCCATGGATGGAGTCGCTCTGCCTGGGTTCGGGGACCCTCACACGGCTCGGAGTTTGCAGCACCACGCGCTGAGCCAGAGCTCGCCCTATGGATCGGCCGGGGCACCCCACCGGGCCGGGGTGCTCCCGGGCCTGGGGAGCACGGACGCCTTGAAGAGGGAGAAGGATGAGATCTATGGGTAAGGAACCGGGGCTGGGCTCCGGGGACCCCCAGAGACTTGGGGCGGCGGGTTTCTCCCTAGGTTGGCCCAGGCGCCGCGGAGAATCGCTGGCCGGGAGAAGCAAGTTGTGTGTCTGTGGGTGTCGGGTGGGGGTGGGGGTGTGGAGCCTCCGGGTTGTTTTATTTGGACCTAGGCGCTGTCTGCCTGGCGAGCCCGCTAAGTTTTGGAGGGTCTGTCTCTTCATTTAGGGCTGAATCCAGCTAATTACCGAGGGATCCCTGGATCCATTTGATTGCTAGGAGGCTCTGGTCAGTTTCACGGCTGGTGGGACCATCTGTATCTCTCCCCTTTTATTTCAAGTGCGTGTGTGTCTGGGTGGGGGATCTGCGGTGGAGATTTCTGACGGTCGGTCCGTCTAATTTCCAGCAGGATGGGGCTGTCTGTCTGTCTGTCTAGCCATTTTCTGTCTGTTTTCTCTCAGTCCAGTTTCTGGGGGAGTGGTTTGTTTCTAACCATGTATTTCAAGGGGGAATCTCTCTCTCTGCCTGCCATCCTAGTAGTTTGCAGGAGGGAGAGAGATTTACCCACCCCGGACAAAACACAGGGCACTTTGAGGGGGAAAGGCCGGGTTGTCATTTTCAAATCAGGCTCCCCAGCGAGAGAGTGAGGGAGCGGGGCTTGGGGATGAATCCCGTAAAAAAGGAGCAAACTTTGGAGCCAAGCGGAGGAGAGAAAAGTGGCTGGGGGACCCTGGAGCAGGGGCTGATTTTGAAGGCCCAGGGAGAGGAAGATTTTCTCGGCTTGGTGTGTGCACTTGGCTGCCCTGGTCTCTCATGGCTCTGCCGCGTGGGGTGCCCGCTTCGCCATCAAAGCCATTTCCCTTAGCCCGAAGCACTCAGGACCCAGAAGTGGGGGGTCGGGGCTGGAAAAGGGGGGTGCCTTTCTGGGCAGGTGAAAAGGCTGCATGGGAAGATGCGCCACTTGAGTTCTTTGGAAAGAGAAAGTCCAGAGATTTTCTACAGGTGAGGCCAGAAATGGAAGCCAGGGAAGGCCCCCCGGAAGGGAAGGAGAGGACCTGAAACCGAAATCCGCCCACGGGGAATAACTGTCCCTTGGAAGGGAGGAAAGACGTGAAAAATGCTGAGGCGTCAGCATGGCCCCAGCGTTTGTAGGGAGCCAAGGGAAAGGTGGAGCAGAAGACGGCAAGGAGGAGAGAAACCAGGGGAGAACGAGGGGACAGGCAGAGGAAGTAGAAAGAGGGAAGCAGGAGGAGGAAGAAAGACAGGAAGGAGAAAGAGGGAACGATAGAAAACGAACAGAAATAGAAGCAGGAGCCGAGGAGGGAAAGAGCGAAATCGCTCCCTTCTGAATAAGGTTGCAGCCAATGTGGAGGACAGAAGGAGCCGAAAACTACAAAGACCCAGGCCCAGCCGGGACCCCTTTCCCCTCTACCCCCAAAGATTTTGCAGTCACTACTGGAGGAATAGGGACCGGGTGCTACCAGGCCCGTTAAAGTTTGCCAGCCTCTTTCTTCGAATCCCGGCTCTTCTGGCTCCATGTAAACATTTCTAGGAGCAGGGAAGCAAAACTATTTTCCTCCCCCAAGGGGCACAAAGTGTCCCCCTCCCTCCCGCCCATGCGTGCGCCCCCTTTGCCAGAGTAGAGGCTGCTTTCAATTTGCAGCTATTTGTTGTTTTTACTCGTGGGCTCTGTGGAGACTCTCGTCTCGGCTGCTGGGCTGACACGCCAGCTCTCAAGTTCCAGGAGGGAGAGACACACTTAGGAGATAACATGGCTTATGTTGGCTGCAAATATTTACATAGCATATGCTGTGTGAACTTGTGCAGCGGGCTGGGAATGCACAGTGTGTGTCTAGATGGAGCGGGAGAGCGCGAGAGACAGCCCTGGCCTATGTGGATATATCTGGATGTGTGTGGGTGTGTATAATATATATGTGTGTGAGTGGGGAGATATAAACGATCGCAGAAATGTTGGGCCCCGCGCTGAGACTGGACCAAGTAACCCTGGCCCAGTGGTTCTCAACCAGGGGTACGTGAACCTCTGGGGCTACGCAGAGCTCTTCCTGGGGGGACATCAGCTCATCGAGGGATTTGCCTCGTTTTATAACAGGCTACGTAAAAGGCACTAACATTTCATACAGTGCCTGGCCTGTACAGCTCTGTGTACTGGACACTGAAATGTCGGTACAAGGCCGATTTTCTGACCGATGTGTGGTAACAATTGTGTGGTAACAATGAGACAGTCGGGCCTTTGTCAGTAATCGTGTGGCAGTGACGCTTGTGTAGTCTTCTGTCTGATTGTGTAAGCAAGTCGTTTTTAAGTGAGGTGAAACATGGAGGGGGGGACGTGAGGCAAATCCACCCCCTGAAACGGGGACGGTTGTTTGGAAAGGTTGCAAGCCACTGCCCTAGACTGTCCCTGAGCAGTGTGTATATGTGGCATATGCACGTGCCTGCAAAGCGTGATCAGGGGGGCCTCCTGTGGGTCTGTGGAACAGTTTGTACCCACAGTGCGATATAATCGATATATTACACGCTCGGGGCCTTAGCCGTGAGATTGCACAGGGCTGGGTAAGCCGGAAAGCTTGAATAGAAGTTGGGCCGACAAAAGCGATTCCCGCCCCACCCTTGTCTTGCGAGTATCCTGGGCCCAACAGGGGGCTCCACGAGTGGAAAGCATGAAGCTGCCGGCACGGGGTGTCTGGGTAGACAACGTTTTGGGTATATTCTATCTCAGGGGGTCTCAAACTGGGGGTCAGAACCTCTCAAGGGGCCACAAGGTTATTACACGGGGGGTCGCAAGCTCCACCCCAAACCCTGCTTTGCCTCCAGCATTTATAATGGTGTTAAATATATAAACAAGTGTTTTTAATTGATAAGGGGGTCGCACTCAGAGGCCTGCTGTGTGAAAGGGTCATCAGGACAAAAAAAGTTTGAGAACCACTGATCTATATATACAGCTACAAAGTGTGTAATGTTGACATACACTGTGTGTGTGTGTGTGTGTGTATGGGTGTATCTCTAGCTATACGTGCGGTGTAAATACGTGCTTTTAAAGGTATTTAGGCACCTAAATACCTTTAAAAATCTGCCCTTAATCTGCTGTGATAGACACGGTGCCAATATGTATCTTTAGATACACGCTGGGTATAGTATGTGTGTATGTGCATACATGGATAGCGGTTCATTTGTCGGTCATTCTGTGTGTGTGTGTGTGTGTGTGCGTGCACTAACATTGTGACGTGTAACAATGTGGCACACTGTATATATGTACGTATAGAATAGTTTTGTATCTATGTCTATATATATATTTACACAGTGGGTGTATGTATGTCATGCTCTGTGTGTGTATATTTATACACACAGTGAGCAAGATGTCACACACACACACACACACACGAATATTAGTGTTGCACAATGGATCTGTATGTATAGACTGGATTGGATGGGCAGAAATTCTCTAGGCCCAAAATCCCTGTTTCCCGCTGCCTTGTGTGTTTGCTTGTATGAGTGTAAAGTGAGTGCAAAGACTTGCCCAATGGTACCGTTTTTACACCCTCTTTACACTCCCGGTGCACTCGTGTAACTGCCTGCATATGTAGCCATTGTCTCTAGTGTGTAAACGAGCTATGCACTCTGCGTGTGTGTACGCACATCAGTAGTACATTGTGCCTGTATATACGGACGTGTTTGTGTGTTTGTGTGTGCGTGTGTACATGTGTGTACATGTGTCTTTGGATGCATGTCTTTACTGCACATTTCAACGTATGGATGGTGGTTGTGTTGTGTGGCGGTTTTAAATCTAAACATAAACTAAACTTCATGGCACGGTCCTCAGGTCCTCAGAGTGGGTAGCTGCAGGGAAGTTAATGGCCACTGGTCAGTTTACGCCACCTGAGGATCTGGCCGTGGCTGCATAAATCTGGGCCGTTGCCAGTGAGAGTACATCTCCGCACACATGCAGCGCGTACTGTAGGGCTGCAGTTTGTGTAGTGTTTCTGGAACCATATTCAACGGAGGAGCGGTACAGTCAAATCTGAATTGGTATCTTCCATGCATATTAATACGACCCACGGTGGGAATAGGTGTTATATGCTGTGCCTGCATTGTATAGACCTGAGTGTGCGTAGATCTTTTAGCATGTGTTTTGTGGGGCGATGTTATATGCTGCTGTGCGGGTGTGTATGTGTGTAGAAACGCACAGCAGGGTTTAATGCCAACACACACAAACATATTATAAAAGATAAACTCACCATCAGTCTGTTTGTATGTCAGCTCTGTGAGCATATGCCATTGCACGTCAATATATGCGTTTGTGCATTTAAACACACTGTAGTGTACAATGCTGATATCCTCACACCCACTGTTTTTATGTCTCTTATGTGAGGCTTGCGCATCAGTTTTATAGACGACAGCGCATCTGTACGCACAAACCCTTATTCACACAGCTGTATGTAAGATTGCTGTACACATTAGATACTGCAAACACACTGCAGAAACATTCCCAGGCACAGAAGCTATTGACATACGATATTGGCACACGCCGTATACACTATTCTCTACGTAGAAATATACACCGTGAGCATGTTCTCAGTCTCTCTGTCCTGTACGATGCGGCCGCACTCTGCACCCGGGGGTGTAGAGATAGACTAGCCATGTTGATATGCACCCCTGTGAATTACGAACCTGCCTGTTCTGTGCAGAGTGCGTCCATGTTACAGAGCGGGAGTGTGTGTATAGTATGGACCTTTTATGTACTTGGTATATTCCCCTCCCCCCGCCGCCCCGCATTTCTCTGTCTTCTCTTTTTCTCCTTCCCTTCCTCCTCTAATTTTCTTTCCTTCTTTCTGTGCTTCCCCCCTTCCCCTAACCCTCCGGTTCATACTCCCAGTCGCCTGCTCCCTGCTTCTTACACGCATGTTGATTATTAATGTATCAGGCGTATTATGGTGGTTGCCCAGGGACCAATAGAAACTGGTGCTGTAGGAGCACGGAGTAATGGAGAGCGCTCGCCTCGCCCCTTCCCTCCGCCTCCTCTGAGCCCCCTTCTCCCCCTGCGGCTGGACCTTGCTCCCCTAGAGAATGGTCCCACGCAAGGCCAGGCAGCCGTGAATGTTGCCAGCTCAATCCAGTGTCTCCTCTATAGCAGCCCTCTCCCCATCTGGAGTGGTGCTGGTTCTGGTCCAGAGCGGTACCGCCGTCCAGCTCCACTCATGGGTGATGGCACATCAGGGAAAGAAACCCAGTTGCCTTTGCCCAGTAGCACCAGGCATATCGCACGGCTAAGGGCTGTGCGTGTCCGTATGATGCAGGCAGGTTAAGATGCTGTGAGTCTGTACACACTTTAAATGCCATCCCGTATGTATTCTACACACTGTGCATGTGCACATGCACAAGGTCATCCCCTAGCCGGGTGTATACGCCCTCATAACGTTCCCCCTTGGGCGCCGGACATTTTCCAGACCAAAATGTTTTGTATTTTGTGGTTCCCAACGACTTTTTGTTTCAAAATTTCCTTCAATTTTCTTGTTAAAGTCCCCAAACTGTTTTAAAATGGTCAGAACAACGTTTCAATCTGATTTCAACCAAACCTTTGGCTCTAAATGATTCCCTCCCGAATACACTCTTAAAAGCTGCCTAGGAACTGAGAAAAAAATCTGTTCTTCCGCCAGCTCCGCTAATGTGTGTGTATCTTATATACACTGTGTGTATACACGCTAATAATGCTCTCCCTTGTGTGTGTGTGTGTAATAGAGGTGCCTATACACACACAGTAATAATGGTGTCTGGTGTATTATGCACACTCTGTACCCACCAGTAACGTTACTCTGTGTATTATGTACATACAATTCCTACAGGAGGCCCTACATGTACTATAGACAATAGTCACGTACTATAGATGCACTATATAGTGTTATATGTAGGCTTGGAAGGATTAGCTATTTCATCAGAAAATGTCGATCGGACCGTGCGCACCACCGAAATATTTCCATCGATTCAAAACTGAAATTTGCAGCTAAGCAAAGCAGCTTGCGAACTGCCTCGAGTGTCTTTACTTTGGCTATTTTGACATGGGATGGACGGTTTGCGTTTTCACAATTATAAAGCTTTTTGAATCTCAGTGTCGACTGCTGGACACCCCTCTCCCCCAGTTCCCACAACGGTGGCAATTTAAAATACATAAAACTGGGGGAAAATGCTTAAAAATAAACCTCGAAATGATTAAAAAATACAAATCTAATTTTGCCCAGCCTAATGATATGCCCTGTGACTGTCTACACCCGTGGGTTGTGGTCCTCTGTTTGCGTATTTGCTCTGTGTGTGTACATACACTAATGCCGTTCCAGTCTGTGGATAACAGTGGGGCTCAAATAGGGTGACCAGATGTCCCGATTTTATAGGGACAATCCCGATTTTGGAGCCTTTCTTTTATATAGGCTCCTATTACCCCCCTCCCCCATCCCGATTTTTCACACTTGCTGTCTGGTCACCCTAGTCTCACACTTTTTCACTGGTGACCCCTTTCACACAGCAAGCCTCTGCGTGCGGACCCCCCCAATAAATTAAACACACTTTTAAATATATTTAACACCATTATAAACACTGGAGGCAAGCGGGGTTTGGGCTGGAGGTTGACAACTTGCGACCCCCCCCATGTAATGACCTCGCCGCCCCCTAAGGGGTCCCGAGCCCCAGTTTGAGACCCTCTGGTGCATAACTGTCCTCTGAGTGGGTGCACGTGTGTAACAGTCACATACACTGTTAGTAGGTACAGCCTTTGTTTGCTCACCTCTGCGCAATCCGTTGCGGAGATAATCTATTGCACCCCGCGGGCATGTGACCAGCGGTTGGCTTGCCTAGCTTCTACTCCGTCTCCGTGCTCCATTGTCGGTGTATAGCACGTGTGTTGCACGTTGTGCATGCTTCTGTGTGACAGAGTCTTTTATTACCCAGCGTGTGCCCTGCCTCGTGCACGCCGGGCGCTTGCGCGTGATGCTCGGCCGTGGCCACGGCGGCTATTACACACTGGGTGGGTTAGAGAGACAAGGCCAGGGGGCAAATCTCTTTTATTGAACCAACTTCTGTGGATGAGAGACACGAGCTCCCTTCGGGGCTGGGAAGGGGCCGCCCAGCGTCACAGCCGGGTGGACCAGCTTGGTTGGTGGAAGTAGTTAGCGCTCAAGGTAGAGCACGGGGGTGGGCGGATCTCGGAGTACCTTTCCCAGAGCCGAGGACGAGCTCTGTGTAAGCTGGAAAGCTCGGCTCCTCTCTCTCTCCACCAGAAATTGGTCTGATAAGAGATATTACCTCCCCCACCTTGTCTCTCTAATATCCCGAGACAGACACGGCTGCAGATTACACTGCATGCAACCGTGCGTAGGTGCTCTGTAACACGGCTGTGTGTATATTTTGGTGCCACACAGAATGGATCCGTGAGCATGAATGACTACGTGTGCGTGTGTGTGTTTATATTTGTGCAGAGGGGTGCGGGTGGTGTATGTGTATTGCACACTATCTGGGGCTGTGTGTTACACATGGGCTGGGTATACGCTGGCATGGCATAGATGCGGGGCGTGCGCCGCGTCGTGCGTGCGTCTGCACGGATCGCGTGGCATTTGTGCACGGGTGCGCAATCCGTTGCAGTGGCCGAGCTGTAATGGTGCAAGCGGGACAGTTGTGTCAGTGGGTCCATTATGGGGCCCCAGGCAGCAGAGGCCGCTCTACCTATAGAGCAGCAGATTTCGGGAGGAGGGGCAGTTTTGGGTCCTCTCCCTCCATAAGGGGGGCGGATGCGGCTGGTGGGGCTACACGGGCTAATGTATTCTTGCCCCAGGGCCTTCTCTAGCCTTGTTCCGGCGCTGATCGGCTGGGTGCCTGGATTGCATAATGCACGTGCCTTGCACCCTGTGTGTGCAGTAGGGTGACGAGACAGCAAGTGTGAAAAATCGGGATGGGGGTGGGGGGGTAATAGGAGCTTATATAAGAAAAAGACCCACAAATCGGGACCGTCCCTATAAAATCGGGACATCTGGTCACCCCTAGTGTGCGGCTCTAACCTGGCCTCTGTGTGGCAGGCATCCCTTGTTCCCCTTGCTGGCCTTGGTCTTTGAGAAGTGTGAGCTGGCGACCTGCTCCCCCAGGGATACCTCGGGCTCTTACCCCGGTGGGGACGTCTGCTCCTCCGATTCCTTCAACGAGGACATAGCCGTCTTCGCTAAACAGGTCAGTGGCTGGAGCCGGCGGGGGGCAAAGCAGGAGACAGCTACGGCCAGAGGGACGCAGGGGAAGCCGGGCCAGCGCTGGGGCCCGACTCGCTCTAGCGTTATCCCCGGGTAAAATCGACTGATCGCTGGCTCGATTCGGGGAACTACTTGGAAGACCCAGCACTGAATCAGACTCGGCAAATCAGGCCCAGCTGCTATCTTAGCATTGCCAACAAAACAAAACAAAAACCCTTGTGTTAATCCTGCCTTTATGGACATGCCTTGGCCAGGCCGAGAGCGTACATGAGGCTGCGTTGTGCTTAAAAATTATAGAGCGAGCGAGAGCACAACGCTTGCTTAGAAGGACTTTTAAAAAGGAGACGGGGTGAAATCTGATCTTGCATAGGAGGGGCTGGGCCGCAGCAGGGGTGGGAATATTTTAAAATACATAGACAGGGCAGAGCCTAGAGTGAAATATACGCATGTGGGGATGGCACGGAAGCTCTGGGGAAAGAGAGATTTCTCTCTCTCTCTCTCTCTCTCTTTTTATGTTCTGGGGAAATGAGAAAAGCAGATTTTTTTTTAATCGTGCTAACCTTTTGCCTCTCTGTGTTTTATTTGTGCTGGATTGCCCGTGTCTTTCTCTTTCTAGATTAGGACAGAAAAACCTTTATTTTCTTCCAATCCTGAGCTGGATAATTTGGTAAGAAACTTAAAAAAAATAAATAAATCTGTAATTCCGTGTACAATGCAAATCATCTTTTCAAATGGCTTTTCTGCGGGTCTGATTGGCTTTGGGTTATTTTTCTTTCGTGCTACTCGTCTTCATTGAAATGTGGCTCCAGTTCTGCAAAGCTATGCCCCAGGAGTGAGCTGATTCCGCTCAGCCTCCATGCAAGCTTGCATTCCTGTCTGGCCTGGGCCTTTGAGCATGGACACGAGAGATGGAAGCACGTACTCAAAGCTGAGTTTAAGTGCTTCCCTCAATAAGGACTTGTACTGGGACTTATTCAGTGCACCCAAAGTTAAGCACATGCGTGAAGTCTTAGCAGGATCAGGGGCTAAAGATGTTGCATGCGGGGAAATTCATTCATTTCCTAAATCTAAGAATGAAGGCCCAGATTTTTAAAGGGGCGATGGCGTTGCCGCGCTCCGCGTTGCAACGGCCAGGCCATTTTCAAAGGGGACGCAGGCTGCTAAATCCGTCTTGGAAATGCGACGGAGGCGCTGCGGCCTTTCAAAAGCCAGGCCTTATTCACCACCTCAGCTCCGAAGCGATGCGGCGTAACGGCGGCGCGGGATCTGGCCCACGGGAGTCACACCAATGGACTCGGCCCTTAGAAAGGCTTTTCAGACTCTCCCGGGTAACGGATTTATTAGGCCTCGTGCTCTGTTGGTTTGGACGTTTACACGGGAGCCCAGTGAGTCTCACTCACATCGCACGGGTGTGCGCTGGTCTAAATGCCTGTGCCCCGAGCCGCGGAGAACCAGGCTCGTTCAGTTTCACGTGGAAGGCCGGGGATAGAAAAGCAAAGGCTCCATCCGAGTGACTGTCTGAGTATAATCCAGCCAGCTCCATGAGTCTGGTTTACGCGCTGGCCCCGTTATGCCGCTCCGGCCTCTTATTGGAGATGCAGCTAAGGCCTCCTCAAACGGATTTCCCCTTGTGTTCTCGTTCCAGATGATCCAGTCAATCCAGGTGCTGCGCTTCCATCTCTTGGAATTAGAAAAGGTAAATCGACACCTTTTCCTCCCTTCCCAGCGCAGGGTTGGGGGTGGGGGGGGTCATTACTTTTAACAGCTTTTTATTAAAAAGCAAAAGGAAACCCTCTGAAAGGAACCCTTATAGGCCACACCCTCAGCTGATCCAAACTGGCCCAGCTCCATTGGTTTGCTCCAGCTAGAGATTGGTCCCCTTGATTTTAAGGGAGTTCTGCCAGTTTACACCAGGGGGGAATTGGGCCGATAGACTTCAACAGAGCCACACAATTTTACACCAGCGGGGGAGCTGGCCCCAGTGACTCCGGCAGGGCTGTAGCCAATCGATACTCTGGCCGTAGGTTGTTTTTTTTCCAATTGGAGCCATTGCAAACATCACAAGTAACATTTAGTTAAATACGGTGCAACTTTTTTTGCCCGTTCGCAGCTGCTTTGATGATGGATCTGAGGTTTCATGCGACGACAGCAGAAATGAACCTCCAACCAAATCATCTGAGCAAGGAGAAAGTCCCGTGAAAGCCAAACCCCTTCTCATTGATGTTTCCCAGCGAAGCCGTGCCGCTCGCCGTGGTGAAAGCCGCATGGCCCGTCACTAAGCCCCCCGTGCAGCTGTTAAGTGGCCAAATAAAACAGTTTTAAACCCACGTGGGGCTGAATTTCGGCTTTGGGATTATTCTCCTGGTTCACTGGTACAACGGCCCTCAAAGGTTTAATTTTTCATCTGGCAAGACGGGGGGAGAGGAGCAGGTTCAGAGTAGAGGCCAGGCATGAGAGAGAGGAGAAAATAAATGGACGTGTATTAAAACAAAGGGTATAAATTCAATGTTTTGGCCAAATCTTAAACAAACTGTTTTGACTTTTTCCAAATTTTATTTTTTCCCTGATAAAACTATTCCCTGCATTCGACCCAAATTGACTATTTGCCGTCATTTTTTTTTGCCCAGCTCTAAGCAGGGACTGTCGTTTTGTTCTGCGTTTGTACAGCTCCTGGCGCAATGGGGTTCTGATGCATGGGGGAGGCGGGGCAGCGGTGCTCCCTAGGGCTCCCGTAACACGCCTAATAGTCATGAAAATGTACAGCGCCCGCAGCCCAGCCCAACGCGCCCTGATCCCCTAGCTAGAACCGAGCAAACGTTTACAGCTGGAAGTTTGTTCTTCAAAAGAAACAGACTTGGAACAGTTCGCGAAGGCCGGGCGATTTCTGAGGATTGTGGAGGTTGGAAAAAAAGAAACATTCTTAAAAAAAACCCCAAAAACAAATCAGTGCTTCAATCTGACATTTTCGGATGCGAGTTTTGAGAGTTTGGGTTGGAACAACATTTCGGTTGGAATTTTCCTTTCCTTTGATTTCATTTTAAAATGTCTAAAATCAAAACAAATTGTTTTGGGGGTTGTTTGTTTTTTAAGCTTTTAGATTCGCTAAAAGTTCCAAGAAATTTTGTTTTCAGGTCAACACAAAATGATTTTTTTTAAATTTGGAATTGCCAGCAAGCCCCTCCCCCCCCCAAATTGATTCTTGGGAGAGCTGTAGCTGCTCGACGCTCCGGCACTACAAGTTCTAATTACTGATTTACAATAGACGTGCTGCTCTGGTGAATAAAGTGACTCCCACGCACGAGTGTTTGTAGGACTGGGGACTTAAACAGGACAGACCCAGTCCAGATCCCCTTGAATTTGGATTTATGCTTTGCAGAATCAGGGTAGAATTAACCACCTGCTTGGCAGTACGCACGGGCTTAAGGGCCTCGGTGGGCCTTTGGCTTCAATACCCCACAGTGGACCGGATCCAGAGTGGGTGCTAATTAGTACCTTCGCTGGCAGAGTTCCAGTAGAAGTGATGGTAAAGGGCCTAAGTCCAAGCCCCATGGAATCGCTCCAATTTTTTTTAACTCAATCAACCTCTCTATGGTGCCCATCACCATAGCCTCTGGGCATGTCCCAATCTTCAGTGTATTTACCCTCCCCAGTGAGATAGAGTGGTGCTGTTATCGCGGAGGTGGAACTGAGGCACAGAGAAACTTACAGGTTAGATCCTCCAAGGATCTAGGTTTAGGCACCTAGATGTTAATGGGAATTAGGCACCTAAATCCCTTGGAAGTGATTTTCCCCAAGATCACACAGGGAAGCTGTAGGAGAGACGAGGCCTAAACCCAGGTCTCCCGAGACCCAGGCGAGGGCCCCAACCACTGAGCTGCCTTTCCTGGGTGAGGCTGCTTTGTAAAATAGACTCTGTTAATTCACAGGAGCTGCAGCTAGTTCTGACAATACTTCAGTCTCCGGTAGCCAAAGCCCTGGGTAGCACGTGTCGTTGTTAAAGTAACGAAACCAGGGTAGTACAGGCCTCTGCCGCAGCTCCGTGCTGTTAAAGAAACATGTGGAGGTTTATCTTTTTATTAAAAAAACCCCACGGGCAGAACTTCCCCTAGCGTAAATCAACGTCGCTCCTTTAAAATCAAGGACAGAGGATTGGAGTTGGAGTCTGAAGAAAACACAGACGATGCTTGGAGTTAGACCGAACCCTTTCAAAGTGACCCGTCCAAGGGATAAGCAAACGATGCCCCTACGAACGGCTGGGTTTGATTTACAGAGAAGCCGGGGGAAATTTTTGACGCTCTCACACGTGGAGATCGGGATAAACTTTGCATTTGGGCAGCATGTCTCGTGCAAGTGAAAGACTAGGATGTCTAAGGCCAAGTCGGCACTCAGATTTTGCCCCAATGCTTCAGAGAGGAGTGGTCTTGTGGGTGGATGACAGCTGAATTCTGCCGGCATCACGGCAGGATTTGTCTGTTCTCTTCTCCAGCAGTTTTAGGACCGGTCTGAATTAGAGATCTTGCCCCGTCAACATGTAATTGCACCAGTTCTGACCACTAATACGCACGTCCTTGAAACGGTTTGAAATCAATTTAACGTAATAATCGGCAACCGCAGGGCTAGAGGGTCAGATTCTGATTTTAGTTAAACTGGAACGAATCAGGACTCGGAATCCCCCAAGTCAGTGGAGTTACTCCAAGGGACGAATTCCAAATCGGCGCGCGGCTCTGGGCCGATTTACAAGGGGCATGAGATCAGAATTGGGCCCTATGGACTTCACACATTGAGGGGTTAGCGAGCCAGACCCTCCGCCCGTTTCCCTGGCGTACAGCAGGAGTCAGCTGTGCTTGGCTGGCTTAGCCCAGCTGGCTGTAGAGAGATCGGGTCACCGTGGGGCAGGAGGGTAAATCCTGGTGTAAACGGGGAGTAACGCCACTGGAGTAACGGGGAGCAGAATCAGGCTTGTCAGTCCAGCGTTTGCGCAGGGTTGGAAAGAAAACCTGGCTGGCGAGAGAGCTCCAGCGCGTGCCGACCAGCCATGGCTCCATGGGGGTCCGTGGGCCAGATCCCTGGCTGGCGCGGAGGGGGCGGATCTGGTCCGTTCCCCTCCCCGGGGCGGCAGGTCTGGTAAATTCCAGGCATGAGGCAGTCGCGAAGGGGGAGGGATGGGGGGTCCCAGAGCCCCGGCCAAGCGGCTGGCCAGGGTAATGAGCTCATTACGGCCACAATCGCTCTCACGGTTTTTAACTCGATAATCCCCTTGTTAATGGGGTAATTAACCCTTTGAGCGCCACAGCGGGTGCCTGCTGGGAGCTGATAAAGGGGGTGGGGTGGGGGGCGGCGGCGAAGTGCTTCTGCCAGGAGCAGGGAAGAAAGGGGAAGCCGGGAGCTGGGGCTTTTCAGAGCCGAAGGCCTGGAGAGAGTGAAGGCAGAGGAGGGACCCACAGCGTCCGCAGCAAATACACTGGGAGGGGTCCTGGCCTAGGGCAGACGGGGCTCCGGTCTTCTCACTAGGGGGTGTATTATGGTAACACCTAGACGACACCCCCCCAACCAAGGTGGGGTTCCTATTGTGCCTGGCTCTGCAGAGACCCCCCCCCCATCACGCATGCACAGCCCCCCGCATCGTACCTGCCCAGCCCTGCCCAACCTCTGTCCGTCTCCACCGCCTGTCTCTTCGACTGGAGGCAGGGTGGTCTTTTCGGCTCAGTGTTTTTGTACAGCCCCTAGCACGCCGCGGGCTCCTGACAAATGCCAGACAGGGCCGAGCACCGGGAGGTCCCGGGGCTACCGTAATACACCTAAAAACACCAAAAAACCCCCACAACCCTCTCCTACTTCAGAGGTCTAGCTGATCTCTGAGGATGAGGGCTCAGGAGCAGGGCTAACACGGGGAGGGGGGGGAATCAGAGATGGCCCCTGAGTTCTGATCCCGCCTGGCCGGCCCCGTGTCTGGATCTTCTCCGTGGCTCCTCTCAGCTCAGGGCTGGGGAGACGGGACGCCGGGCCAGATGGGCAGGCCTGATTGGGAGCTGCTGGAAAGCACCGAGCCCGGCTGGGTTCTGACCCAGCTGCCTGGCCTCGTGCCTCCTAACGGTTCTCCTCTTTGGGGAGCAGGTACACGACCTGTGCGACAATTTCTGCCACCGCTACATCACCTGCCTGAAGGGGAAGATGCCCATCGACCTGGTGATCGACGATCGGGACGGGGGCTCCAAATCCGACCTGGAGGACTTCACGGGCTCCTGCGCCAGCCTCTCCGACCAGGTGGGAAACCGGACGCCTGCTTTAGCCACGAGATCTGGGGGGGTCCCTCCTTGTGCTGCGCGGATACACTGTGAGAGATGGGCCTTGCTCCAGAGACCGCCCAGGCTCCAGAGACCAGGGGTGGGAGGAGAAACTGAGGCAGACCCCAGAACCCGGCTCCGAGGTTTTCAAGCGGCTCCCCGGCTGGCCCCAGTCCCCCCACGTCTGGCCCGAGCGCCCCAGCTCAGCCCACCCCGAGCTGCGGGGACATTTCTCTGGCTGGCAGCAGCGGGCCCAGCCGGCCTCTCGGGGATGGGGACTGCGGCAGCTCGGCACCGGTCCGGCCAATCCGCGCGTGTCCCCATGCCCCGGCCAAGCACTCGGAGCTGCAGCTGCGTCCCGGGGCTCGTGCATCCCAAAACAGAGGGTGCGATTGTCTCTCCCGGCGCTCTGGGGGTGCGGCCGTCCATCCAGTGGGATACGAGGCCTTTTCCCCTCCAGGAGGCTCTGATCCAGGTTGCGGGGGGGGACTGGCTGGCTCAGAGGGAAGGGAAACGGGGTCTTTCCTCCCCGGCGATGACGCGGGCGTGTGCCCAGACACGCAGTAACGGACGTGCCGCGCCGCTCACGCGCCCGCAGGTGTGTGCAGCAGTTCTCGACACCGACTGACACGTGCCCCCCAGCTACGAATGTGCAGCCGTGTCCGCCGTGCACCCCCAGACACACGGGGAGCCCTCGGGGCCAGCACGTTACACGTCGGCATGTGTGTGAGCAGCCAGGGCTCGGCACCCTCCCTCCCTCCACACGCACGCAACACGCACGGAGGATTGCAGACAGCGAGCGCCTGCCCCCGCTCCCTGACACACACGCAGCACGAAGGGGCCCGGGAGGGGGTGGGGGACAGCCTCCCCGGGGCCCATGGGGGCAGGGGAGGTGCTAGGGTAGCCCCAAGGCAGAACAGCCCCATGGACAGAACGCTGAGCCGGTGCTCGGGAGACCTGGGTTTGAGTCCTCGCTCTGGCCTGCTGGGTGACCTGTGCCAAGTTCCCCCCTACCCCGGCCTCATGCCTCAGTTTCCCCGTTTGAGATCTAGGGATAAAGAGCACACCACAGGGGCTGACTGGTATTTGCTGGGCATTCGGCCGATGCCGTCTGCTCAGACTGGAATAGTGAGGGGAGGGGGTGAGGATTGAGGGGCAGCGGTAGAAGCAGGTGGGGACTGAGCCGGGGGGTGGCGGGTCAGGATGGAGGAGCAGCTGCAGGGTTGCGTGTGAGAATCTAGCCCAGCATCTGTTATCACCAGCCCCTTGCGTTCCCGGGGGCCCGGCTCACCCCCAAAGCGATCACCCCACGTGGCTTCCTCCCACCTTGCTACCTGGGGGACTTCGGAGCTCAGTGTGGGGAAGGGTGGATCGGGGTGGGGGGGTCCCCACCTCCAAAGGACGCCAGACTGCCCTGCACCCCTCCGGCTTTGGAAATGTTAATGACGGAACCGTGCTTTGGACGAGGGAGCGTCTGGGCCGCCCCCCCGCCCGCTGCCCCCCCCGCTTGATAATGCAGCCGGCGCAGTCATTTGCCTATAGCAACTCTGCTGCATTTTTAATACGCCCCCGGGCTACTCGCTATGGGTGGAGGGAGCTAATCCCCAGCCAGGACTTTGTTGTTATAATTAGATGGAGCCGCCCCCCCCCGCCACCTACCCTGCTGGGGGGTTGATTTGGGGTCAGTTTCAGCATCAAGGCCCCGCATAGACTCCCCCACCCCCAAGTCCATCCCTGATTCCAGACCAGGACTTGGGAGCAGCTGGAGGGGAAGCAGCCCCCCACCCCCCGGCTCCACCCCCATATTGACCCATCTGTCCTTGGGGTTCTGACAATGACAGACACAGGAGGGTCCCGCCTGTTAGCGGGACCCTTCCTAGGGCAGGGGTCACCTCTCCTAATATACCCCCCACCCACCCGCGCCGGCAGAGACAGACACACCCAGCAAGCTGCGCACGCCCAGGGACGCCGCCAACACACGCGTGATCTTTGTGTCTCCATGTGCGCCAGGCAAAGATCACGCCTGTGGCCGTGCCTGGGCACACGCTGGCAACATACGTGATCTTTGCCACAAACACAGGCATAAGCTTTGCACATACAGAGGCACGCCGGAAACACGCCTGATCTGTGTGGGTGTGCCCACGGCCAACACACGCCTGATCTTTGCACATATACGCACACGCTGCAAACAGAATCGCTGCCGGTAGAGACGACACAACACACACACACCCCCTGCAAACGCAGACACATTGCAAAACTCCTCTCTTCCCCGGGGGAATATTTGCAGCCTTGTGGATGGCAGAGGAAGGGCTCAGGCTTGAGACAAGAGTGTACCCAGCCCTGCTCTTGGGCAGTCTAGATCCCCGAGACCACCCCCCCCCCGCCCCAGAGCAATGAACCAAGTTGTTGGCGTTTGTGGTAAAGCGAGACCCCAACTCCCCAAGGGCTCCCCTGCGAGCCCCGTGGAGCCAGCCCGGTGCACCGTGCTCCATCGGACAATAGCACCTTCTCAAAGGGGCCGAGGGAGCTGGAATATAGGTAGGATGGGAGGGCGGTAAATGCAGGAGCAGGCAGCTGTTTGGGGTGGGGGGGGGAGAGAGTGGGGTCTAGTGGTTAGAGATGGGGGGGCTGGGAGCCAGGATTCCTGGGTTCTGGCCCAGCTCTGGGAGGGGAGTGGGGTCTAGTGGTTAGAGTGGGGGGGCTGGAAGCCAGGACTCCAGGGTTCCCCTCCCCAGCTCTGGGAGGGGAGTGGGGAGTCACTCTGAAGTGACTCCAGTTTAAAGGAGGCCGGCGCTGGCAGGAGCAGCGGGAATGTCGCTCCACGTGTCCCCGGCGGTTGGGTTACAGTCAGCGCTGCAGCCTCGGCCTCCTGGGCCTTTAACCAGGGACCTTTGCTCTCCTCCGTCCCCTGCTCCTGTGGGGGGCGCGTGTCAGGTTCCCCCCTGCAGCCCGTCCCTCCTTAACCTGTCTCACCCCCAGGCTCCCACCGAGGGCCTGGATCGCTAGCCGGGTTAACGAGGTGGGGCACGTGCAGGGAGGGGGCTAGATGGGTGGGCAGGCGGCGGGGGGGGGGTAACCTGAGCTGTATCGTTCCTCCTGGGGGCAAAGCCGCAGCCCCTTAAACTCCGCCCTGCCGCTCGGGGGGGCTGGGGGTTCCCAACCATCCTCACCCTGTGCAAATCCCCCTCACCCTGGCCCCATTGCTGTGGGGTGAGCTGGGCTGCGGGAGCTTGCTGGCCAGCCCCCCGGGTGCTGCATGGCGACCCCACCCCCAGCGGGTCTGGTCTTGTTAGAGGGTCTTTTAGTGCTGATAACGTAGCAACTAGAGACAGCAACCGAGATCTGGGGTCTCTGTCACTGCACAGACACCCCCCCCCCGACATCCAGGGTCCCCGTCACACTGGGCACTGCAGAGACTCCCCCCCCACCCCCACGACCCACATCCACGGCCCCCACCGTGTCAGGCACTGCACAGACTCCCCCCCCTACGACCCACATCCACGGCCCCCACCGTGCCAGGCACTGCACAGACTCCCCCCCCCCACGACCCACATCCACGGCCCCCACCGTGCCGGGCACTGCACAGACTCCCCCCCCCTACGACCCACATCCACGGCCCCCACCGTGCCAGGCACTGCACAGGCCTCACAACCCAGATTGGGCCCCCTCGTTGGGCCGGGGGTTGCCCAGACCCCCTCAGCCAAGATCCACGGCCCCTCCTTGTCGCTGGGCATGGCCCGGACTCCAGGCCAACCCAGCTCGGGGGCCGCTGCCATGCCAGGCATGGGCCAGGCACTGGGCTGAGATGGGGCTTAGCAGGAGTAACAGGGGGGTCGCACTGGGCCTGGCTCCGGCTCCACCACCCGGCGCTCCAGGCTTGGCCAACCCTCCCAGCGCTGCCCTCTCTGTGTTTAGAACAACTCCTGGATCCGAGACCACGACGAGACGGGGTCCACGCACTCGGGCACCCCAGGCCCCTCCAGTGGGGGCATCGCCTCGCAGAGCGGCGACAACTCCAGCGAGCCAGGTAAGGTGGGACACCCCCCCACCCCGGCCCCCACCCCTGCACCAGCCCAGCCTGTGGGGCGAAATCTGGCTGGGAGAAAAGCCTCTTTACAGCCTGAGAAGCACTTGACAGGGGCCACCCAGTCCTGCAATGCAACCGCCTCTGGGGTGGTGCAGGGCTGCTGTTTATTCAGCGATCCCTCTCCCGGCCCTGCAATGCAGCCACATCTGGGGTGCAGTGGGCCAGCTAATTAACAGCCACGGTGGTGTAGAATAGTTTGGGACAGGAAGTGACGGAGGAGCCCAACTCCCCGTGAAATGACAGGGGCTGGGAGGCGGCAGAACAGAATCCCGGTAGCTGGAGTTTGATTGGGGGGGGGGGGGGAAATTTGGCCCTAGCAAGCGTCACTGATCAGCAGCTCCCCCCCCCGGGTACCACACAGCCCCAGCCGCGCTGGCCCGAGCTCAGACCCCAGGAGTGCGTCTCCCCAGCAGCGAGTCCCAGTCCTGTGCTGGTGCATTGCGTCGGTGCGACTCTGTGATATGCGCGTGCCGCACGAGGGCCTCCCCGTCGGGAAACGGCCTCACCTGAGTGCCCCCCTTGCGGTGGGGAGGGGCAGCGTAGCAGCCGCTCAGCCTCAGTTTCCCAGCTGCTCTTCCCGGCTCCAGCCAGCCTCCGACGCCGACTAGCCCTGCAGTGAGCTGGTCCCCGGGCACCCCAAGTCCAAAACAAGTCAGGAAGCTTCCTCGTCTCCCACGAGATCCACTAGGCCAGCGCTGCCTCCACCAGCTCCACCTTCCTCCCCGGCCCAGCCAAGGGCTTTTCCTTTGAAACCTTCACTGCCGGGTGTCTCCGTTTGGGCTGATTGGCCTTTTGGTAGCTCGTTAACCCCTTCCTGCCTTGTGTGGCGGCCCGCGTGGCCCGTTCAACCCTGCAATGCAACTGCCTCTGGGGTGGAGCCCCATGCCCGTGGGTAGGAACCGAGAGCAGGGGGGATGGAGGGGCAGCGGGGGGTGTGTGTGTGGAGACAGCAGGGGGTGGAGACAGCAGGGGGATGGCGGGGCAGTGTGGGGTGTGGAGAGACACCGGGGGGGATGGCAGGGGAGCAGGGGGGATAGAGGGGGAGTCGGAGGGTTGGAGAGACAGCAGGGGGGTTGGAGGGGTAGGGGGGGGATGTGGAGAGGCAGTGGGGGGGATGGAGGGGCAGAGGGGGGGTTGGAGAGACAGCAGGGGGGTTGGAGGGGTGGGGGGGGATGTGGAGAGGCAGCGGGGGGGATGGAGGGGCAGAGGGGGGGTGTGGAGAGATGGGGGTTTGGAGAGACAGCAGGGGGGATGGAGGGGTGGGGGGGGATGTGGAGAGGCAGTGGGGGGGATGGAGGGGCAGAGGGGGGGTTGGAGAGACAGTGGGGGGGATGAGGGACGGCAGGGGGATGGCAGGGCAGTGGGGGGTGTGGAGGGGGAGCGGGGGGATGGCAGGGGAGCGGGGGGGGGTAGAGGAGAGGGGGGATGGAGGCACGGTGGGAGACGCTGCTCAGCCCATGGGCCGTCTGGGAGAAGGGTGAGAGGCTCTGGAGGGGGGTGCGTAGCCCCCCAGCCAGCCCTGTGCCGGGGCGTCTCTGGGGTGATTCCAGCCGGGACACAGCGACGGGCCCAGTGTGATGGCTGGTGAAACTGGCATGACCAGGGAAGTCAGTGCCCCGGCCTCCCTGTGCGCCATTCACAGGCAGGGGCAGCAGGGGGCGCTCTCCCCTGGCAGGCAGGGCTGGCCCCATGGGGCGCTGTGGGGCGGGGGCAGCAGGGGGCGCTCTCCCCTGGCAGACAGCGTTGGCCCCATTGCCCCAGGGCGGCGCTAGGGGGCGCTGTGGGGCAGGGGACGCTGTGGGGCAGGGAGCACGGCGGGGGCAGCAGGGGGCGCTCTCCTCTGGCAGACAGGGCTGGCCCCATCGCCCCAGGGCGGCGCTAGGGGGCGCTGCGCTGCAGTGAGGTGCTGACTCTGAGGTGTCTGGTGCTGGGCCCTGAATTGACCCGGCAGCTCCAAGGGAGTCGCCGTCACTTCCTGTCCCAAACTGGGGTTTAGAGCTGGTGCGCCCCACCCCCTCCCTGCTCCTAATGCCCCTCCCCCTCTTCTCCTAGCTCCCCTCCCCCACTCCTACACCCCACTGTCCTTCCCCACCCCCTCCCTGCTCCTAACCCCCCACTCCTCCCTTCTCACCCCCATCCCAGCTCATCCGCACTCCCCCCCCCCCCCGGAACCTCTTATGACCCACTTAACCCCTCTCCCCACTCCCAGATCCCCCCACCCCTTTAGTTCCTGCTGTTTCCTTTGTTCTCTGGGATTTCCTCCATCGGCTGCCTGGGGGGGGGCAGGGAGTGGGGGCCGAGGGAGAACCCAGCCCAGCCCCAGCAGCACATTCTCTGATGCATAATTTACGGGCGCTTCAGGCAAGACTTTTAAGCTGCCTTTTAGCCGGAGGATATGAAAGATCAGCAGCTGGAGGGGGGGGATTTATGTTTCTCTGGGGGGGGGGAGCGGGTTGCAAACGGCACCAGCAGGTGCCCCAATAGACCCATGTGCCCTATAGAGGACGTAGGCTCAGGGCTGTGGCACTGCTGGGGGGGAGCAGCGTGTCGGGGCTGCGGGGAGAAGAGAGCAGGAAATAAAAGCAGCCGCCAGAACCTGGGGGGGTTGAACCCACATCCTGCTGTGCCTTGCACCCTGAGCCAAAGGAGAATCCCCAGCAGTTGGGAGCAGGGTAGGGGTCTAGGACACACAGGCCTGAGCCAAAGGAGAATCCCCAGCAGTTGGGAGCAGGGTAGGGGTCTAGGACACACAGGAGTACAATTCCAGTTCCATCCAGGAGGTGGCAGTGACACACACACACACACACACACACACACACACACACACACACACACACACACACACACACACACACACACACACACACACACACACACACACACACACACACACACACACACACACACACCGGCCTCTTGCGCTATTAACAGCGACCCAGACCCATCCAGCGACCAGACCCGGGTTCCGTTTCACGTTACCGCAGCCGCGGGGAGGTTTGTTTCTCAAAGGGAACCAGCCCTCAACGTCGCGGGTTTGAATCCTGTCCCCGGCGGGAATTGACCGAAAGATGCTCGCAGTGCGGGGGGCCTAGCAGACCTACGGGGGGGTTGCGGTCGTCCGCCCATTACACCCTTCTGTGTGTCCATGGGCTCCCCGGCCTCACCCCACCCCCATAGCTTCTACGGCCCCTCTCCCCAACCACTCAAGTCCCCACCCCGAGGCTTGGGCTGAGAGAAAAACCAGAGTCTGTCTGATCCGAAACGGCTTCGTCCTGGGCCCCGCACCACAAGGAGCCGAGGAAAAGTCCCAAATTCCCACGGCTGGTGGGGCTCGGCCCAGGCTGCAGCAGGGCAGGGATCCAGCAGCAGCCACTGGCGAGGAGGGGGGGCAGCGGGTTGGAGTAGGGGCATCTGGGGGCCAGGACTCCTGGGTTCTGGCTCTGGGAGGGGAGTGGGGTCTAGTGGTTAAAGCAGAGGGGCAGGACGACTGGGGGCCAGGACTCCTGGGTTCTGGCTCTGGGAGGGGAGTGGGGTCTAGTGGTTAAAGCAGAGGGGCAGGACGACTGGGGGCCAGGACTCCTGGGTTCTGGCTCTGGGAGGGGAGTGGGGTCTAGTGGTTAAAGCAGAGGGGCAGGACGACTGGGGGCCAGGACTCCTGGGTTCTGTCCCCAGCCCTGGGAGGGGAGCAGGGCCTGGTGCAAGAGGGGACGGGCACTAGGATTTTGCACTGGTGAAGACGCTTGCCCGAGGTGCAGGAGACGAGACGTAGAACAGCCAAGCGAGGGCGCTTCTCCTTCTCGCCCTAGGGGGCCATGTGCCCCTGCTGTGGCTCTCTGTCACCCCCTAGTGGCTGAACCGCGTTTGTGCGTCAGCACCAGGGCCGGGGCCGAAAGCTCTTCTTTAGCTGGAGCAGCAAGGGGCAGGTGTCTCAGCAGCACCACTCCCGGGTTCGAGTCCCGCTCCCGGACACTCAGGCTGCCTCTCTCTCAGGGGACTGCCTGGACAACAGCGTGGCCTCCCCCAGCACCGGGGACGACGACGACCTGGACCGGGACAAAAAACGCAACAAGAAACGGGGGATCTTCCCCAAAGTCGCCACCAACATCATGCGGGCCTGGCTGTTCCAGCACCTGTCGGTGAGTGACGAGAGGGGGGCGGGCCAAGGCCAGGCGCCGGAGACGTAAGGCGGGAAAGTGAGTGAGACAAAAGCCGGGGGGGTTGGAGTGGAGTGTAATGGTGGGAGCCAGGACTCCTGGGTTCTATCCCCAGTTCTGGGAGGGGAGTGAGGGCTAGTGGTTAGAGCGGGAGGGCTGGGAGCCAGGACTCCTGGGTTCTCTCCCCAGCTGTGGGGGCTAGTGGTTAGAGCAGGGGGGCTGGGCACCAGAATTCCTGGGTTCTATCCCAGCTCTCAGACGGGAGTGGGGGCTAGTGGTTAGAGCAGGGCGGCTGGGCACCAGAATTCCTGGGTTCTATCCCAGCTCTCAGAGGGGAGTGGGGGCTAGTGGTTAGAGCAGGGGGGCTGGGAGCCAGGACTCCTGGGTTCTCTCCTTGGCTCTGGGAGGGGAGTGGGGGCTAGTGGTTAGAGCAGGGGGCTGGGAGCCAGGACTACTGGGTTCTCTCCCCGGCTCTCGGAGGGGAGTGGGGGCTAGTGGTTAGAGTGGGGGGCTGGGAGCCAGGACTCCTGGGTTCTCTCCCCAGCTCTGGGAGGGGAGTGGGGGCTAGTGGTTAGAGCAGGGGGGACTGGGAGCCAGGACTCCTGGGTTCTCTCCCCAGCTCTGGGAGGGGAGTGGGGGCTAGTGGTTAGAGCAGGGGGCTGGGAGCCAGGACTCCTGGGTTCTCTCCCCAGCTCTGGGAGGGGAGTGGGGGCTAGTGGTTAGAGCAGGGGGGACTGGGAGCCAGGACTCCTGGGTTCTATCCCCAGCTCTGGGTGGGGGCACTGGCAGAAGAGAACCAGGCCTGCAGTGAGCATGGAAAGGTCCCGCCTACGCCCACCAGGGCTGTCGGACCCCAAGCTGGTCCCAGCCCCTGGTGCCCGTTCCAGCTCAGAGAGCCAGCGGGAGGCCTGGCCCCCGCGTGGACAGTCTGCTGTGCCACTGAGCAATTAGGGGAGCTGCAGCTCCTGCCTCTCCCCGGTTAGTTAAACAAAGCTGAGTTAATGAGCGCTGACCAATTAGGCACTAATTGAAGGCACCATAAACCTATTAGGGACTGGGGAAGTGTAATCAATTCTGGCCAATTACCCTGAACCCACTGGCTGGCGCTGCCATGGCAGGGGGCTCCGCTGAGCCTGGCGGGACAGGGGGTGACCCCCCCATGGGCCTTTCCCCAGGGGGAGCCTTTTGGTGGAACAGGAAGTCGGCATAAATTGTGCCATGTGTTAACTGGGCTGGTCAAAGTTGAATTTTAGGTAGGGGGGCTGGGAGCCAGGACTCCTGGGTTCTCTCCTTGGCTCTGGGAGGGGAGTGGGGTCTAGTGGTTAGAGCAGAGGGGGCTGGGAGCCAGGACTCCTGGGTTCTCTCCCCGGCTCTGGGAGGGGAGTGGGGTCTAGTGGTTAGAGCAGAGGGGGCTGGGAGCCAGGACTCCTGGGTTCTCTCCCCAGCTCTGGGTGGGGTGTAGGATCTAGTGGTTAGAGCAGGGGGGGGCTGGGAGCCAGGACTCCTGGGGTCTCTCCTTGGCTCTGGGAGGGGAGTGGGGGCTAGTGGTTAGAGCAGAGGGGGCTGGGAGCCAGGACTCCTGGGTTCTCTCCCCAGCTCTGGGTGGGGTGTAGGGTCTAGTGGTTAGAGCAGGGGGGGCTGGGAGCCAGGACTCCTGGGTTCTCTCCCCAGCTCTGGGTGGGGTGTAGGGTCTAGTGGTTAGAGCAGAGGGGGCTGGGAGCCAGGACTCCTGGGGTCTCTCCCCAGCTCTGGGTGGGGTGTAGGGTCTAGTGGTTAGAGCAGGGGGGGCTGGGAGCCAGGACTCCTGGGTTCTCTCCTTGGCTCTGGGAGGGGAGTGGGGTGTAGGGGGTTGGAGCAGGGGGGCTGGGAGCCAGGACTCCTGGGGTCTCTCCTTGGCTCTGGGAGGGGAGTGGGGTCTAGTGGTTAGAGCAGGGGGGGCTGGGAGCCAGGACTCCTGGGTTCTCTCCCCAGCTCTGGGATCCTTCCCACCCTTAGCCTCCCCCTTCCTCTGCTTCCAGCCAGATGGCCTGGTACAGAAACCTCGTCCTCCCCTCCCGCGGGGCAGCAAAGGTCCTGCTGATCAAAGGCCAGGCAGCCTGGTGCTTTCCCTGCCAGGCCCCAATGATGGATGAGGCGGCACCGTTCTGTGGGTCACCCCGAGACCTCTGCCGAGCCCCCCTCCCCGCCCCTGACAGCCTGGTGACAGATGACAGGCGGCCTTCCCGGGCCGCCCAGGTCACCGCAAGCTGGGCAGTTGCTAGGAGGCAGATTCAGAGCCCCCAGGGGAGAGTTGATGCTTCCAAAAAATAGGTTAGAATCCCAGGCCCCACAGATGAGGAGGGGGCTGGGTCAGGGCCATTTGGGACCAGGATCTGGGCCGGACCTGGTTTTTTGGGGGTCAGGATCTGGGCCGGGGTCCACTGGGGGCCAGGTTAATTCAGTATCAGGGTCTGGCCCAGGCGGGGATCATTCATTGGATGGTGACATTTGCTCTTCGTAGTGGCTACATGCACCATGTTCCCCCCTTCAGTGTAAGAGGGTAAGAGCCTTCTACTGCTACTGGCTGATGGAGTCACCCCCTCAGCTCAAGGCCTGAGATTCTGGCACTTGGGGAAGTTATGACAGGCCAAATGGGCTAATTCTGTCGGCAGTGCGGGCTAGTGGACGGAGCAATGAACTGGGACTCGGGACAGTAGGGTTCTAGGCCTGGCTATTCAGGCTCCTAGAATAAACCCAGGAGTCCTGAGGTTGCTGCACTAACCACTAGACCCCACTCCCCTCCCAGAGCTGGGATAGAACCCAGGAGTCCTGGCTCCCAGCCCCCGCTGCTCTAACCACTAGACCCCACTCCCCTCCCAGAGCTGGGATAGAACCCAGGAGTCCTGGCTCCCAGCCCCCCTGCTCTAACCACTAGACCCCACTCCCCTCCCAGAGCTGGGATAGAACCCAGGAGTCCTGGCTCCCAGCCCCCCTGCTCTAACCACTAGACCCCACTCCCCTCCCAGAGCAGGGATAGAACCCAGGAGTCCTGGCTCCCAGCCCCCTGCTCTCACCCACATCTCTAATCAGAGGGAAGTTTTAAACCCATTCCCTACAGATCCGAGGCCCCAGGGCCGGCAGCATCCGTGGCAGGGAATGTTGGGCATTTTGTGTAATAATTAGTGTTAATTGTGTTTTTACTTCATCCTAGGGTCTCAAAGCACTTGACAAATATTGGCCCCTTTTCTTATTAGGTAGGGAACTCAGGACTCCTGGGTTCCATTTCCAACTGGGGGAAGTGGGGAGTGGGAGCCAGGACCCCGGGTTCTATCCCCTGCTCAGGGAACGGGGTTGGGGGAAGGCTAGAAGCCAGGACTCCTGGGTTCTCTCCTTGTCTCTGGCACAACCTTCACCCTAATTATCGAACAAGCCACTTACCCCCTCTGTGCCTCAGTTTCCCCATCTTTATAATGGGATTAAAGTGTCCCTGTCAGCAGGCGGCTCACAGGGCCTGGTGCCCCCCGGCCCAGGGCTTTGAGCTCCTCCTCTGGCTGGGGGGGCGTGTGGCCCGGGCCGCCCCCGGGGTCACGCTGCTCTCTGCTCTGGCCCGCAGCACCCGTACCCCTCGGAGGAGCAGAAGAAGCAGCTGGCGCAGGACACGGGGCTCACCATCCTGCAGGTCAATAACTGGTAAGATCGGCCCGGAAGCTGCCATGGTGTGTGTGTGGGGGGGTGATCCTTCCTGTGCCCCCCCCCGCCGTCCCTCCACGCCCCTCAGCCAACCCCCACCAATGTTCCTCATGTCCCACCCCACTCCCCTGCACGTCCCCTCCCCCTTTGCACCCCTCCTGATAACCCCCCCATCCCGGCATCTCTCGCAACCCCCCGTCCCGGCATCTCCCCCCTCACAACCCCCCGGCATCTCTCCCTCCCCCCTGGCAACCCCCCGTCCCAGCATCTCCCCCCTCACAACCCCCCGGCATCTCTCCCTCCCCCCTGGCAACCCCCCGTCCCGGCATCTCCCCCCTCACAACCCCCCCGGCATCTCTCCCTCCCCGCTTGCAAGCCCCCGTCCCAGCATCTCCCCCCTCACAACCCCCCCGGCATCTCTCCCTCCCCCCTTGCAACCCCCCGTCCCAGCATCTCCCCCCTCACAACCCCCCCTCCTGCCTCACAACCCCCCCATCCCGGCATCTCTCGCAACCCCCCGTCCCGGCATCTCCCCCCTCCCGACCCCCCTGGCATCTCTCCCTCCCCCTTGCAACCCCCCGTCCCAGCATCTCCCCCCTCACATCCCCCCCGGCATCTCTCCCTCCCCCTTGCAACCCCCCGTCCCAGCATCTCCCCCCTCACAACCCCCCCGGCATCTCTCCCTCCCCCTTGCAACCCCCCGTCCCAGCATCTCCCCCCTCACAACCCCCCCGGCATCTCTCCCTCCCCCTTGCAACCCCCCGTCCCAGCATCTCCCCCCTCACAACCCCCCCGGCATCTCTCCCTCCCCCCTTGCAAGCCCCCGTCCCAGCATCTCCCCCTCCCGACCCCCCCGCATCTCTCCCTCCCCCCTTGCAACCCCCCATCCCAGCATCTCCCCCCTCACAACCCCCCCTCCTGCCTCACAACCCCCCCGTCCCAGCATCACCCCGTCCCTGCCTCTGGCATCTCCCCCTCTTGCCTCACAACTGCCCCATCCCGGCATCTCCCCCTCCCCCCTCGCAACCCCCCATCCCAGCATCTCCCCCTCCCCTCTCGCAACCCCCCCATCCCGGAATCTCCACCTCCCCCTTGAAACCCCTGCTGCCTCTGGCATCTCCCCCTCCCAACCTCCCTGCCTCTGGCATCTCCTCCTCCTGCCTCACAATCCCCTGTCCTGGCATCTCCCCTCCCCCCTTGCGACCCCCCCGTCCCAGCATCTCCCCCTCGCAACCCCCCTGCCTCTGGCATCTCCCCCTCCCCCCTCGCAACCCCCCCCATCCCAGCATCTCCCCCTCCCCCTCTGGCATCTACCCCTCACCCCCCCATCCCACTGACCCTCCTTGCATCCCCCCCATGCCCCTGGAATCTCCCACCTGTCAGCCCCCCCATGCCCCTTGCCTCCTCCACCCACCTATGGGCCTCCTGCCTTCCCCCTCCCCCACATCCCTGGCACCCCCCCACCCATGATCAGAGTGAAACCTCCCCCCAGAAGCAGGCCTGGGGCCCTAGGCAGCATCTGCTCAGCTGGGGCTGGGGGCCCCTTTCCCCTCGTGCAGACCCGGGGGGAACACTGGGGGGGAAGTGGGAGCTGGGGGTTATGGGGAATACGATGGGCTCGGGGTTAAAATGGGGTGGGGTCTTCTCTAGGATGCCTGGGTTCCATCCCCAGCTCTGGGAGGGGAGTGGGGTCTAGTGGCTAGAGCAGGGGGGCTGGGAGCCAGGACTCCTGGGTTCCATCCCCAGCTCTGGCAGGGGAGTGGGGTCTAGTGGCTAGAGCAGGGGGGCTGGGAGCCAGGACTCCTGGGTTCTCTCCCCAGCTCTGGGAGGGGAGTGGGGTCTAGTGGTTGAGCAGGGGGCTGGGAGCCAGGACTCCTGGATTCTATTCCTGGTTGGGGGGGGCTGGTCCCCCATCAGGCATTTTTGGCTCCCAATGGGGATACATGCCCCCAAGGCCGTTGTGGTCCCTTCCCCAGAGTGAGACGCTGCAAGAACCTAGGGAGACAAAACCCCGGGGCGTGGGGGGGCTATGACCTTCATCTTCCCCTTGCACCTGGGGTCTCTGGGTCTCTGGGCTGCGTCCTTCTCCCAGCAGCTCCGGGACTCACCCTCTGTCTGTCTGTCCGGCCGGCGCAGGTTTATTAACGCCCGGAGGCGCATCGTCCAGCCAATGATCGACCAGTCCAACCGCACAGGTGAGGCCCGGCTGGCGGGGCTGGGCCCAGGGGCGGGGAGCCCCCGAAACCCTCTGCCTCCCCGACCTGGAGCCAGGAGCCCGGTTCCCCCCCCTGCTCCCCCGCAGCGTGAGACGAGCTCGCTGGGTCTCAGCCGCCTTCCCCCCCGGGCTGGGGCGTTGCTAGCGAAACGGGGCATGAACCAGCCCCCCTCCCCCGCAGGGGAGATGGGGGCTGAATGGGCCACGGGGACCCCCCCTCCCACCGTGACCTTTCCCTCCTCTCTTCCCCGCAGGCCAGGGGCCGCCCTACAGCCCCGAGGCGCAGCCCATGGGCGGGTACGTCGTGGACGGGCAGCAGCACATGGCCATCCGCCCCCCAGGTAAGGCTGGAGCGGGGGGGGGGGCTGGACTAGCTGGCGGGGTCCCCTCCCCCCAACTCTCCAGCCTCCTCCGTCCAGTCCAATTTCATTCCTCCCTCCGCAACGGCCTGGCGACGGTGGGGGGAACCGGCGTCTTTCACCCCCAGGGGGCGCCGGGGGTGGGACCGAGAAAACGGGACATCCGCTTTCCTCCGAAAACGTCTAAAGCCATAAAAAAAATATCAGGTCCCCCCCTTCCCCTCGCCCCACATCGGTTCCTATTTTTCATTGCAAGGACAAATTCCTCTTCGATTCAGTGTGAACATTTTTAAATCCCCCCCTGCAAATATTTTTTCGTTTTGATTGGAATCGAAGCTCAAATGGCTGGTTTGTCTCGGAGGGAGGGGGGGGGAACCTCCCCCACTCCAGCAATTCCCCCCACCACCCTGAGCGTGTTTTGTGTCCGTCGGAAAAAGCCATGATTGTGCAAGACGTCCAGCCGGGCCCGAGTGCGAGTCCATGTCCCCCGGCCGATCTCAGACAGGAGCCCACCCTCACTAAACAGCTGATGCTCCTGGCTGCCGTCCTGGCCGGGTGAACCTGAGCCTCGGGGAGGGGGCTGGCCCCCCCCATCAAACCCAGGGGGGCCTTTAAGGTTTGTTCTAGCTGACGGGGGGGGGAGGCTGTTGGCCCTGGGTGAGCCAGACCGGACGGACGTGGGGGGGGGGGTCCCGTCCGACTCTGGTGCTGTGGGGGGGTCTCAGCTCTCCTCTCCCCCCCCCTCCCCCGCCAGGTCCGATGGGCAGTATGGGCATTGCCATGGGAGTGGAGGGCCAGTGGCACTACATGTGAGCTCTCCTGCTGACGCCAATGCTGGGGGATGTGAGTATGGAGCCGGGGGGGGGGGACGTGGCGGGGGGGGGCGTAGGTCTCTGCAGGGGGTGGGTCTGCCCCTGGTTTTCTCATTTCACTCCTCGCACCCGCTGGGTCCTGGACTGGTCCCACCTGGGGTCAGCACCGGGGGAGGGGGGACGGTGGTAGAATCGCCCAGCAGTCATGGGGGGTGGGGGGGGCATGAGCCAGGCTGGGTCCGGGGGCTCCATCCCTCCCCCGACCAAGCCCCTGCCTTCATCCCCTTTCCCCACCTCCCCTCCCCCATCCCAGTCCGACCTGCCCATCCCCCGACCTGCCTTCCCCAGCCCATTCCCCCCCCTCCGGGCCTCCCCCGCCCCACCAGTATAGCACTAATCTGCCCCCCCCCTTTCTCCATCTCTTCCAGGTTTCCAGGATATGCCGGGCCCTGCCGGGCCATTATCCTATCGGGCCCACGGGCACAGAACTCACGCAGCAGCCAGGGTACAGGCACCCCCCCCATCCCCCCACTTCCCGCCAGCTCCTCCCCCCCCCATGCTCCCAGGCAGCAGCACGCGAGACCCGCTCCGACGCCCCAGAGCGGGGCGGCCACGGACACAGAGACCCACGCTGCCCCCCGCGGCTCCGTCCCCCTCTCCCGCCATCGCCCCAGGAACCGCTCGTCCGGGCGGCCAGGCCGGGCCGCGCTCGGAAGGACGCGCAGCCGGGCCGTCGAGCGTCACGGGGTCCCAAGAGGCGGCCGACGGAGAAGCCAGACTCGGGCACTTAATCGAACGTGAAACTGACCCGGCCGGCTGGCTGCAAAGGAACCGCCCGGGCGCATTTGAGAGAAGGATTCGGGGCTCTTTTGTGTTACTTTGGGGCTGGTTTCTTCTCTCCCTCCACGCACGCACGCCCCCCCCCCACTCCCCAACGGAAAGAAACAACAGCCTCTCGGTTCAGCTTTTCACCCATCTCCACCACCGTCGCTAAGCTCCGGGGCCTTTCGGGGCAGCAGAATCCGTCGGGTTTTTTTGGTTTGGTTGGTTTTTTAATTATGAATGAATTTATTATTATTGACGCGCAGAACGGGGAACTAAATTAACTTGTACATTTGTTTTCCTGGTTTGGGGTTTGGTTTTTTTGGGGGGTGGGTGGGAGGGGAAGGGTTTTGTTGGATCTGGTTTTTATGATATAAAAAAACAAATCCCAAAAAAGCAGTTGTGTGTGTGTGTGTGGCTACAGATAATCCCACCGCCGAGCACTTTTCCTCGGTGGCTCTCAGCGCTTTCCAAAGGCCGGGAGGACCCTTGTACGGAGCCGGGCTGCGCATTAGGCCAAGTCGTTATTAAATGGCACTTGAATTCGGGAACCCAGCCAAGGCTCCTGCCAGCGACCTGAGACCCAGAGCCTCACAAGGGAAGCCGTCTAGAACCGCCGTCCTGCAGCGATTTGTGCGGGGCTTTAACCGAGGCTGCCATGCTGCGGCCAGGGCTGGCGTTTTAAGAAGCAGCACAGAAATGATCCCAGAAATGTCCGTCTGGAAGGGCCCTCGAGAGGGCATCGCGTCCAGCCCGCCGCGCTGAGGCAGGGCCAAGTGAACCTAGACCAACCCAGGCAGGGCTTTGCCCAACCGGTTCCTAAATCCGCCAGTGGCTGCGAATCCACAGCCTCCCTGGTCACCTGGCCCAGGGCTTAACCGGCCTCAGAGCTAGAACATTTATCCAGCCTCCATCTCCCGGGGTGCTGAGTGAGCCCATCGCGTTTTGTCCTGGACGGGAGAACAGCTGATCACCGTCCTCTTTGTGCAGCCCTGAACAGATTTGACGACCGTTCTCAGCTTCCCTCTCACTGGTCTGTTCTCCAGACTAACCCCCCCCCGACCCCCTTTTTTTAAACCTTTCCTCCTAGGTCAGGTTTTTAAAACCGTTTTCTTGTTTTTGTTCCTCTCCTCTGGATGAGCCAAGGGCTGCAGAAACAATGTCCTGCAGCAGGAGCCACATCTCCTTAAGGATTTTCCGTGGATCTCAAAGCGCTTGGTGCGGGAAACTGGTCTTGTTCTCGGCAACTTGTCAGAGGTCACACAGCAGGCGGAACTAACCGAACCCCAATCTCCTGTGGGCCAGGCCACTTCACTATCCACTAGGCCACGCTGCCTCCCTATGCACACCTGTCTTTCTGAGCTCCCCACAGTGCAGAAATCCACACCCGCCTCCTGACAGCTGGCCTTGGCAGAATTCAATGTTTATTTATTTTTATCATTTGGACAGATACCGATATTTATTTTTAAGCATTTTATTTCATTTAGATTCTCATCCTGTGTAAAATTACGGGGTTTCAGCATTTTAAAAACCTGATTTAAATTCACAGTTGTGGGAAATGATTGTGGGGGAGACAATTATTTAATAACAGTAGATGTGGTGGTTCAAAAAGTTAAAGCCTTATAAACCATTAAAACACAACTGCTCAGCATCCCATGTCACAATGTACCAGGTAAATCGCCTTAAATTAACAAATCACGCCTGTTTTTACCACTGATTTGCTAGTCTGTTTAACCAGCCTAAATCAAACGTCTAAATCAGTAGCTCTCAACCGTTCCAGAGTTCCCCTTTCAGGAGGCGGATTTGTCTTGCGTACCCTCAAGTTTCACCTCACTTAAAAACGACTTGCTTACAAAATCAGGCTTAATAATACTAAGGTGTCACCGCCACTGAAACTTGCCGACTTTCTCATTTTTACCAAACAATTAGAAAATAAATCGCTTGGAATATAAATATTGTACAGACATTTCAGTGGACGGTATGTAGAGCCATATAAACAAGCCACTCTCTGTATGAAATTTTAGTTTGTACTGACTTCGCTAGTGCTTTTTCTGTAGTCTCTTGTAAAGTAGGCAAATCGAAGACGCCTGGAAGACCTCTGCGTACCCCCAGAAGTACGCGTACCCCTGGGCGAGAACCACTGGTCTAAATCAGTGGAATTTTAATCTAATACATTGCAGCCTTTTTCTTCCCTTGCCTCGCTGTTGATTTCGATTATGTGGAACTGTTTTTTCCCCTCAGTTTGTGCGTGAAATTGACGCTGACCGATACCAATCCAATCCTTCCAAGCCCAGCGATCCATTCCAAGGCCACCCGGCACCGCTGTCACCATGGAGTCTGGCCTCCCCTATGAACTTCCCCCAAATCATTCCTAAAAAAACCCCAACCCCACCCCCCCATCCAATCTTGATTTTAAAATTGCCAGTGACGGAGAATCCACCACGCCCCTGGGTAAATTCTTCCAATGATTAATTATCCTCACAGTCAAAAATGTATTTCCAGGCTGGATTTAGCTGTGCAGTCCCCGGCCCGCAGGGTGACCCGGCCGGAGGTCAAGCAATGCGGAACTGAGCAATAACCAAAGAGGCTGCGGGGAGGGACGCCGGCCGAGGGGCGAGCTGTGCCGGGGAAGTGACAGACGCTTCCTGGCATGTCAATGTCCCAGCACAGGGGTCAAGCCGGGGGTCCCTCATTAAGGATATGCCTAGAGGTGCAGGCCATTTGGGCCGTTGGCCAGGCTCAAGCACCAGAGCAGGGGCCTGGGGAGAGGCAGGCTGATGGCGGGGTGGGGGGGAGCCCCCGTTCTGCATTGCTTTCCAGGGCGCTGACAGGACACCGCAGGGACCTTCCAGATCAAAGTCTGCTTCAGCGGACGTGGCAGGATATTTCCCCATGGCTACACCCTGCCCCTGAGCTGAGAATGGGACCCAGGAGTCCAGCCTCCCGGTCCCTTCCAACTACCAGACCCCCATTTCCTTCCAGAGGCAGGACTCCTGGGTTCTAGTCCTCATTCTAGAACGGGTGCGGGGTCTAGTGGATAGAGCAGGGGCAGGGCACCAGGACTCCTGGGTTTGATTCCCAGCTTGGAAAGTTCTGCCTTAACCTTTCGGAACAGAACCTTTGACTTTCCACTGAGAGATTTCTCTTCTTTGGTATTATTGCAGCCAACTCAAAGACGTCCACAGGGGAGTGAAACACTTCGATCCACCCGGAACGAACCATGTGGGGCCTGGGATTTCGCTTCCTGGGAAATCCCAAATTTTTGTCTCCTCCTTCCAGAAACAAGTTTCAGACTCTAAACTCTGCTTCCATCCCAGCCCTAGAAACCTAGATTCCAAGAGACCCCGACGACCACCTACTCTGCCCTCCTGTGTAACACCGCCAGAGGATCACAGAAACGTCTGGCTGGAAGGGACCTTGAGAGGTCAACGCCTCCCGTGCCCTGCGCTGAGGCAGGACCAGCCTTCATGGGTTTGCCCAACCTGTTCTTAAAAACCTGCTGTGACGGGGATCCCACAACTTCCCTTGGGAGCCTGCTCTTAACTGAGTGTCCTGGGGGTCCGAAGCGTTTACTTTGTCCTGGAGCATCGCTCCCCTGAGAGTTAGGAAGGTTTTGCTAATAGCTCACCTAGATCTCCCTGGCTGTGGATTAAGCTGTGGGATTTACCTGTGTTAATTCCTGTTTGAACTAGAACAGATCTTTTAGAGAAACAGCCAGTCGGGATTACCTGACTAGTAGAAATGGGCACCTTACGCTGCATCTCCCTAGCTTCGACGTCTAGCCATTGGAGTGCGTTCGACCTGTCTCGGCTAGACCGAGGAGCCCTCCCCTATCACATTTCTGTTCCCAGGTAGGTCCTAGCAGGCTGGAATCAAGTCACCCTTCACTTCTCTTAACCTGCCCAAAAGCTTCTGGATCAGGGACTGGTTAAAAGATATGGAACAAAGGGTAGGAATAAACTCTCCGTTTTCACAGTGGGGGCCGGTAAATAGCAGGGGACTGGGCCCAGTGCAGTTCAACATATTTATCAATGATCCAGTGAGGGGAGGGGGCAAAATCTGCAGCCGATACAAAACTACTCAAGATCGTTAAGCCCAAAGCAGTTACAAAGGGACCTCCCAAAACTGGGTGACTGGGCAACAAAATGGCAGATGAAATTCAGTGTTGATAAAGGCAAAGTGATGCACCTTGGAAAGCATCATCCAACTAGAGGTATAAAATGACGGGGTCTAAATTAACTCTTACCCTCAAGGAAGAGCCCTTGGCGTCACTGGGGATCGTTCTCTGAAAACATCCACTCAGTGCGCAGAAGTGTGTGGAGAAAGTGAAGCGGGACGTGTTATTTACTCCTTCACATCACACATAGACCAGGGGTCACCTGATGAAATGAACAGGCAGCAGGTTTATAACGAACAAGAGGCGATATTTCTTCCCCCAACGCACAGTCACCTGTGGAACTCCTCGCCAGGGGATGTTGTGAAGTCTAACTGGCTTCCAAAAAGAATTAGACACGTTCCATCAAGGGCTGTTAGGGTGACCAGATAGCCAGTGTGAGAAATCAGGGCAGGGGGTGGAGGGGAAATTGGCACCTATATAAGAAAAAGCCCTAAATATCAGGACTGTCCCTATAAAATCAGGACATCTGGTCACCCTAATGGCTGTTAGCCAAGATAATCTGGGACGCAGCCCCATGCTCAGGGCATCCTTAAACCTCTGGCTGCCAGAAGCTGGGACTGGACAACAGGGAAAGGATCACTTGGTAACTGCCGTGTTCTGTTCATTCCCTCTGAAGCTGCTGGCAGCGGCCACAGCCAGAGACAGGACACTGAGCTATATGGACCATTGATCTGACCCAGTCTGGCCATCCGTATGGTCCCTCTTCTTCCAGCCACCTTCCAATGCCACAGAGCAGTGCCACGCTCCCCACCCCCGCCCCCCGAGATTAAACAGTCCCCTCCCAGGAGACGTGAGCTGGGACCAAGCACTGGAGGCCAGTCGCTGCCCACCGGGCACCTTCCCTCCCCAGCCGCTAACCGACCCTCCCTGATCAAGCAGCTGACACGGGATGAGGAATCGGCTCCTGCCAGCACTACAGATTCATTTCCTCCTGCTTTCCTATGACGTTCTCCCTCCCGATATTTCATTCTCTGACGATACCAGCTCAGCGCTGCCCAGCTCCTGCATCTCCAGCCGTCGCTGCAAAGGGCGCCAGGCAGGATCTGATGCCAGGCAGGATCTGATACCAGCCCCTGGCCCAGTGCGTTTGGATACCGACCCCTAAAATCCTGCTGTGATCACTAGTCCCCACTCCCCTCCCCGAGCTGGGGCGAGAACCCAGAAGTCCTGGCCCCCAGCCCCCCTGCTCTAACCACTAGACCCCACTCCCCTCCCCGAGCTGGGGCGAGAACCCAGAAGTCCTGGCCCCCAGCCCCCCTGCTCTAACCACTCGACCCCACTCCCCTCCCCGAGCTGGGGCGAGAACCCAGAAGTCCTGGCCCCCAGCCCCCCCTGCTCTAACCACTAGACCCCACTCCCCTCCCAGAGCTGGGGGAGAACCCAGGAGTCCTGGCTCCCAGCCCCCCTGCTCTAACCACTAGACCCCACTCCCCTCCCAGAGCCGGGAACGGAAACAGGTCTCTTGACTCCCACAAACACCCCCACACAAACCCGCGTACGTACAGACACAGTCACACGAATACCCCTCCCCCCAAGCGCACGGTTGCTCAGGTGCGCCCAGTTCCCTGCCGCGTCTGCCCGTCTCCCAGCCCCGTCTGTCAGTCCCATCCACCCGTCTGCCCTGGTGTTGCCGTGTGTTCTGGGGCGGGGGCTGTCCCGGGTTGGGGCAGGGCCAGGAGCATCGGGGCCCTGATCCCCCTCCGGGCCCCACGGCGGCTCCATCAGAGAAATAAAAACAACGGCTCGTTTATTAATGATTAATAATTATAACAACATCCGCAGCCCCCCCAGGCCCAGAATCACACCCAGCCACACCACCCCCTCTATCACACACACCATCACACACACACCACGCCCTGGTGTGAGCACAAACGCACAACTCTCTCAGTCACACACATCCAGTCAAGCCCACTCACTGCCCCCCAGCTGAAGCAAACACACATCACAACTTAACACGCACTGACACACACATACAATCACACAATCACACGTCAGCCAAACACACACACATAATCGCATATATGTGAACCAAACACACAGAATCACATACCTTGACCAAACACACACACACACACACACACACACACACACACACACACACACACACACGTGAGGGTTTTTACCCCCGAAAGCTTATGCCCAAATAAATTTGTCAGTGTTTAAGGTGCCACCAGACTCCTCATTGTTTTTGTGGATACAGACTAACACGGCTACCCCCCTGATACTTCTCACACACACACACACACACACACACACACACACACACACAGAGTCAACCAAACACACACACACAGAGCGGGGCTCAGACCCTCCAGCTGGGGGCAGCAGGGACACACACACACACACACAATCACACACACACACAATCACACGTCAGTCAAACACACACACATAATTGCATATATGTCAACCAAACACAATCACATACGTTGACCAAACACAAATCATACACACCCACCCACCCACCCACACACAGGGCAGGGCTCAGCCCCTCCAGCTGGGGGCAGCGTCTCTCTCTCTCTCACACACACACACACACACACACACACACACACACACACACACACACACACACACACACACACACACACTTTGAGTTAACAGGCCCAAGCCCCTCGAATCCCTCTCTCTTTCGCTGCCTGGGTAGATTTATACTAAGCGAGGAGGCGGCTGGCGGCTGGATTAATTTATCGGGCATCCGCGTCCCATTGTGGGGCTGTGATTCACGGCCGGCGGCTCGGCAATCGGGCCGGGGGGGCGGGGGGAGGCCGATGATGGATGCCCGATGCCCAAGCAGAGGAATGAGGTGTCGGGGGACCCGGGCTGTGCAGAAGGGAAGGAGGAGCAGAGCGCTGCAGAAACAACTACAATAATAAAGCCATTTATCATCGCCTGACGCTTACCAGTCAAGCTGGGGGCGGGGGGAGGGGGTTCTCTGGGGAGAGGCAGTGGGGGGGGGATGCCCCCCGGGGGGGGGAGTGTTTTCCAAGCAGCTGGTTTTTAAGCAACATTGCAGCTGTGTTGGATGAAGGCGGAGAGCAGGGAGGGGAAGGCCTGGCCCTGCTTCAGAGCCAGGCCTGAGCCCAGCAGCAGGGGGACCATGAAAGAAAGGCAGGGGACAGACCCCACTCCCTTCCTAGAGCCGAGGAGAGAACCCAGGAGTCCTGGCTCCCAGCCCCCCCTGCTCTAACCACTAGACCCCACTCCCCTCCCGGAGCCAGGGAGAGTACCCAGGAATCCTGGCTCCCAGCCCCCTGTTCTAACCACTAGACCCCACTCCCTTCCTAGAGCCGAGGAGAGAACCCAGGAGTCCTGGCTCCCAGGCCGCCTGCTCTAACCACTAGACCCCACTCCCCTCCCAGAGCCAGGGAGAGAACCCAGGAGTCCTGGCTCCCAGGCCCCCTGCTCTAACCACTAGACCCCACTCCCCTCCCGGAGCCAGGGAGAGTACCCAGGAATCCTGGCTCCCAGCCCCCTGTTCTAACCACTAGACCCCACTCCCTTCCTAGAGCCGAGGAGAGAACCCAGGAGTCCTGGCTCCCAGGCCGCCTGCTCTAACCACTAGACCCCACTCCCTTCCTAGAGCCAAGGAGAGAACCCAGGAGTCCTGGCTCCCAGCCCCCCTGCTCTAACTCACCAGCCCCCACTCCCCTCCCAGAGCCGGGAAGAGAACTCAGGAGCCCTGGCTCCCAGGCCACCTGCTCTAACCAGTAGACCCCACTCCCCTCCCAGAGCCGGGGAGAGAACCCAGGAGCCCTGGCTTGCAAAGGGCCGTGTGCCCAGGCAGGCGTGCGCCATAAATAACGCATCGTCACGGCGTTTGCCTGGAAGCCGCCTCTCTCCTCTCGCGGCGCGGTTCGGGACGTTGTTCTGGTTTCACAGCACTTGAGCCCTGGAGCGTTCTCGCCACACGAGGTTTGGCACGGAACAGGCTGGAGCCTTCGTCACACTCAGGCTCCCCTGCAGGGCTCTGGTCCCTCAAACAGCCCCACGTCAGGGGCCTCCCTGCAGAGCCTGGGGCTGGGCCAGGGACCTGAGCTCTGTCCTGCCCTGGCAAAGGGGGCAGCTGGAGCGGGAAAGCAGAGCGCACTGTGCTGGGGCCATTCTCTGCCCCCCAGGGCCCATAGGGGGGCGGATCAGGGGCGTAGCCTGTGCGCACTGCACTGCAGTGAGTCAGTCCTGACTCCGAGCCCCCTGAGGTCTAGAAACTTTTTTAAAATAATAAATAATAATAAAAGGAAAGCTGAGAGTCTCACAGATTCCCCTGACTCCGGGAGCTGGGGCTTTACGAAAAGCCCCAAACCCCACAAGAGGCGTGCTCTGCTCCCGAGAGTCGGCAGCCCCTAGAAATACTCGGGCGAGGGTCCCGTAGTCCCCGTCCAGCCCTGCTGGCGTTCTGCAAGGCAGGAGTTAGAGGGACGGGCCCGTCTCTCCCCCATCTGAGGACAAAAGCCTGAAACAGATGGGCCAGGCCTGGTCTCCGAGACCCCCGCTCTTCCTGGGGAGAGGCGCGGCTTAGCTCGGGCCGAGGGGCTGGGCTGGCGCCTCTGGTTCAGTCAGAGGCTAATGAAGCTACATTAATCATCCAATTATACACCTGTCAGCATCACCACAATGCCGGGGGAAGCCGGGAATGGGGGAGGGGGCACCGGAGCCCACGGGGCCGGGGGCAGAACGAATCGGAGAGGCACAAAGGCAGACACAAAAGATCTGACCCCGAGAAAGGGAACTGGGGGGGGGGGGGGGAGTTTGTGTGTGGGGACGGGACGGGGCGGCTGGAATCCGAGGAGGAAGGGAAGTTGGACAAAGCGGCTCTCACCCCACGGCTGGCGTTTAAACGTGGGGGTGCCAGCCCGGCTGCCCCTCCGTCAGCTCGGCCGTTCTGGGAGCGGATAGATGGGGGCAAGGGGCTGAGAGTAGAGCAGAGGCGCTAACCACTAAACCCCACTTCCCTCCTGCAGCAAACCCAGGAGTCCTGGCTCCCAGCCCCCCTGTGCGAACCACTAGACCCCACTCCCCTCCCGGAGCTGGGGAGAGAACCCAGGAGTCCTGGCTCCCAGCCCCCCTGTGCGAACCACTAGACCCCACTCCCCTCCTGGAGCTGGGGAGAGAACCCAGGAGTCCTGGCTCCCAGCCCCCCTGTGCGAACCACTAGACCCCACTCCCCTCCCGGAGCTGGGGAGAGAACCCAGGAGTCCTGACGCCCACAGTCAGGGCCGCGTGCGATTTTGGAGCCCGACTGTGTTAAATTTCACCCCTGAAAGGCTCAAGGGTGGCGGGTGGAAACCGGCCTTCAAACCAACTCAGGGGCTGCAATCCCTGCTATTGCTGGAAGGTCGGGAGTCTTCTCCCCCCAGATCGACGCGCTGCTACCCACGGGGAGAGATCGCAGGGGGTGCACGACAGTGAACAGCAGAGCTGTCTCCAGGGCATTTCTCAGCCCCTGACCCCAATGAGGAAACCCACAGAGCTCCTACGGGGGGGGGGGGGGGGGGGGGGGGCAGGGAAAAGGCAATGGACCAAAACCAGGGCGGCAGCGCGCCAGGCGCTGCACAGACCCCGACCGAGATCAGGGCCCCCGTTGTGCCAAGCGCTGCACAGACCCCGACCGAGATCAGGGCCCCCGTTGTGCCAGGCGCTGCACGGACCCCGACCGAGATCAGGGCCCCATCGCGCCAGGCGCTGCACAGACTCCGACCGAGACCAGGGCCCCCGTTGCGCCAGGCGCTGCACAGACCCCGACCGAGATCAGGGCCCCCATTGTGCCAGGCGCTGCACGGACCCCGACCGAGATCAGGGCCCCATCGCGCCAGGCGCTGCACAGACCCCGACCGAGATCAGGGCCCCCGTTGTGCCAGGTGCTGCACAGACACACACAGAGAGCCAGCCCCTACCCCAAAGAGCTTCCAATGTAAACAAAGGTGGAAGGGGAAACCGAGGCACGGAGAAGCGACGTGCCCAGCCCAAGTTCCTCCAGCAGGCCAGTGGCAATGCTGGGAACAGAACCCAGGAGTCCTGACTCCCAGGCCCTTGGTCTAGCCGCTAGGTAACGCTCCCCTCCCAGAGCTACTGGCTGACTCACGGCTTGTCCTATCGCTCGGAGTGAGGCGGTTTCCTTGCCTGCCGATGGCTCCCCGGGCGGGCGGGGCGGTGAGTTAACAGGACCGGTCGAGGCTGGCAGTGTTTTCGTTGGGCTCCCCCACATCGCCAGCCACCCTGAAGAGCCTGGGCGGAGACGGATCAGAGAAACCCAGCGTGGGACCCCACGGGGGCCGGCTCAGCCTCCCGACAGGGTCCCTGGAAGGATCTTCGAATCGTCAGACAGCAGGAGGGGTTTGCCAGCCCAGGGCGTCGCCCGCCGGGGGCCAATCCCACCGAATCACAACAGATGAGATTTGTGCTACGCAGGGCTGCCCGCCCCTGAGAGATGGAGGAGCATTCGCCCCTTCCCTCCCATGCCCCCAGCATGACCGAGTCGGAGCCTCTTTCCCAGGCAGGACTCCTGGGTTCTCTTCCCAGCTCCGGGAGGGGATCCCAGCTGACAGCGGGGAGCTGCGTCCGCTCTGCCCAGATCAGATCCCGATGGAAGCACTGAACGCGGAGGAGCAGCCACGTTTTGGGACACAGGTCGGATCTCCTGCCAAAGCTCCCCAGGGAAAACATTCCCAAAGGCCTGGTGCCCTAGGAAGGAAGGGGAATGGTTATGTTCTTATGACAAACACCACCAGGGGGCGCGGTTCCACGCAGCTTTCTCAAGCTCATTCCCTCAACGTGCGAGCAAGTGCTCAGTTTCCGGGAGACATGCTGCGTACTCATTTTTGTTATGCAAGCCTCTGGGTAGAGGAGGGAGCAGGGGAGTTTGCTTTGAACTGTGATGTGAGTCACAGATCCCTAGATTTTAAGTCCAGAAGCAGGTCTGTCTAGGTGATCACTATACAGGCCAGAGAACTTCCCTGAATGAATTTCTGTTTCAGCTGCAGCAGATCTGGATTTGAAAATAGGGTGACCAGCCAGCAAGTGTGAAAAACCAGGATGGGGGTGGAGGGTAATAGGAGCCTATATAAGAAAAAGACCCCAAAATCGGGACTGTCCCTATAAAATCAGGACATCTGGTCACCCTATTTGAAAATTGCTCCAATGGTTAGTTACCCTCCCTATTAAAAAGGTATCGTCCTATTACCACGAGCTGAAAGTCACAGCATGATCCTAAGAACCTAGTCCCCCCCTGCATCCAAGTGCAGCAATCTGAGTGCTCCTGCCCTAAGCTCCTGGCGAGGAGGGAAGGCAGAGTTAATTCTCTCACAGCAGGGCCTTCCAGAGTCCGGAGTAACACTGTGCTTGGAAGACACTGGCCCATGTTCCGCCGCTTCTCCCTGAAAGATCTTTGAAGAATTGTACCTGTGGTTTCCTTGGCTTTTATTCCCCTGCCTCCAATCCTTCCAGTTTGCACTGAATTGTGCTTCTACCAGATGCACCCAGAACCTCTCCTCCCTGTGTGTCCTAGTGCCTCTACTGCTGCCCAGATTCTGGAGATTCACCTTTAGTTCCCATGGCTCCCATTTCGAGAGCAACAAGCAATTCTGAGTGCCTCTGCTTTTGGGGGGGGGGGGGGGACTTGAAATGCCTGAAAGTGGCCTGAGGTTCAGAAAGTGCCCAGCACCCGCCCTCGGAAAGTCAGGCCCCTTTACGGCAACTCAGATGGGGCTCCCGTAAAAATCACCAGCCACCTATGGCCACAGGTCTGTTAGGAGCGGTTGTATGGCACAAGTGCCAGCTGAGATCAGGCCCCACCTTGCCCCGGGGCGGCACTCACCCAGAGAGACGGCCCGCGCAGGCAGAATTTACAGATGGATTCCCTGCGTGTCTCACAACCCCAGGCTTCCGGGGGGGGGGGGGCATTCCATGGGATGGGATCACCCCCACACCCACGCACGGAGCCCAGCTTCCCTGCGGCCCAGCCCCGCCCCCTTTTAAGCACCCAGGTTTGAAAACTTTAGCAGCAGCTTTCGGATCCGGTCCCCAGAGACGCGGTGCTCCAAGCAGCACCGTGTGTTCATTCCCGCCCCGCAGCTCGGAGCATCACAGACTAATCTGCTTAATGAGACTTTCATCAGAGGCTCTGGCACAATCATTTCCAACAGATTTTATAGACTCAGATTAGCAGGGTGGGGCTGGCGAAGGATTCCAAAAAGAGGCAAACAAATCAACGCAGGGATCTTGCTGCATAAACCACCAAGGCTGCTCCATCCGTCCCAACCCCCACAAGTACAATTCTAATCTGACCCTAAGCTCTCTAAATGAAGCTGGAATCAGAGAGGTAGTGTTGCCTACTGGGTACAGCACCGGTCTATGACTCAGGAGATTTGGGGTTCTATTCCTCACTCTGGCCTGCTTGGGTGCCGTTGAGCAAACCCCTTTCTGTGCGTGAGTTTTCCCGTCTGTCAAATGGGGACAGGGCCTTTCTTAACGTGCTTTGAGATCTATGGATGTTAACTACCATTAGTAGGGCAGGTAAAAAAAAAAAAAAGACACAGTGGAGAGGGAAATTAGCAGTGGGAGGGTGTTGATGAAATTGATCTCTGGTTTTCCCCAAAAAAGAGTTTTGGGAATTCTGTCCAAATTTGGATTTTTTAAAAAAAATTTCCCAAACCCAAAAATCTGAATTGAAATTTTGTCAAATTCAGGATTTTTTAAAAATTTCCTAAATTTGGGAGGGGAGAGGAATTAAACTCTGCCCAGATTTGAATTTTTTTTTAAGTTTCCCGAAAGTTCAGAAAAAAAATCAAAATTGGGAATTTGTTTCTCAAAATTCAGCCTATTTCAACCAGTTCTGTTGGAAAATGGGGACAGGGGGGGAATTTCGCACAAATGTGTCTGAAAATTTCCTTTTTTCCATTTAAAATTCAACTTAGCCACTGTCCAAGTGACATTTCATTCACTGCCCTCTGCTGGCTGGAATGAGAAGTCCTCTGCATGTCTCATATGCCCTATACTGCTACCTTCGTGGGATCCTCCTTTCACACAAAGCCTGTACTTCTGCAGCAGGATGATCTGGGTTCTATCCCCTGCAGTTGCCATGACATGCACCATAGCAACAACCAAGTCCAGGTCATTTTCTGCTACCTACCTAGTTACCGCATCCACACACGATATCCCGACCTCCTGACTGGGCCATGTAAAACACCACACAGAACCAGGAAGATACTGAGATCTGTCATGGTGAGAGGATGTACAGGTACCAGCTGGAATCGGGGCCCAATTTTGGTGGGTGATACACAGACCCCGACTGAGATCAGGACCCCGTTGTGCCAAGCGCTGCACAGACCCTGACCGAGATGGAGGCCTCCCACTGTGCCAGGCGCTGCACACGCACAGAGGGAGAGACAGTCCCTTTCCCAAAGAGCTCACAATCTAAAAGGGTGGGAGGGGAAACTGAGGCACAGAGCGGGGAAGTAAGTTACCCGACGTCACCCAATAGAGCCAGGAACTGGACCCAGGTGTCCTGACCCCCCCGGCCAGTGATCTACCCACTGCGCCAGACTGCTTGGCCTGGCTGTTTGTCGAGGTTTCCCAGAAGAATGGTACCGGGCACGGGCGAGGTAAGAAATCAGACGGTGCTCGGTGGAGCTCTCACCCTGTTCACAGGCCCTGGGACAAGAGGGCTGAGGACACACAGCTCCCCTGGGGTCCCCTGTTCCCAAACCCCATCACAGCTAGGGACAGGGGCAGGGCACTTATCTGTGGTTTGGTGGCGCCCTCTACTGGGCCAATGTCAGCACTGACCCCCCCCCCCCCCAAGATCCAGGCGAGGACACGGGCGGAGGCAGAAAATGGCTTTTGGCCCTGGACGAGGTGCTTGGACGGGGGCAGAGACGCGCCGTCGAGCTGAGCAGAGCCGGGCCTGGCTCGGCCGATGGGGGGCGCTTGGATCGCAGGGAGCCCTGAAGGGAAGATTTGGGTTTAAACTGGGTGGGGGGGGGGCAGGCATTCCCCAGTCCTCAGCACTGATTTCCCCCTCCACCCTTGTGCCCAACCCCCTGTGCAACACGCCTTGGCCAGTGCAACCTGACGCCATGTGGACACAACGGCTTGGATCCTAGCAGGTGGTTAACTGAAACCACTGGGAGTTCGGTGGCTCAATCCCTTTGAGGATCTAGGCCTAAGCACCAAGCCAGGGGCCCTCTGCCAAGAATACTTGGCGGGTGGCGCAGGGCCAAGGAGCCGGGCCTCTCCCATGGAGGTGACGATATGTTTTGGTTTAGCTTCAGTTGATCGTAGGAAGGGTTCCAGCTAACGCCAAGCACGCGGCTCTGACACCAAATAAGGGGTCTCCCTAAACGCACAGACACCACGAGTTTTGTCTGGACTGGGAAAAATTATTCCTATCTGAGCAGAGAAACAAGCTATGGCAGTAGAACTGCACCCAGCCCTTGCTCCTGGAGAGCGCTTCCCACCCGCACGGCCCCCTTTCACAGATGGGGAAGGGACCGCCTGAGGCCTACCGCTCTACCCACTAGGAGATACTGCTCCGGTAAATCCCACGAGAGGCTGTGTTGGGATAAACGCCTGGTCAGGGACCCACCCCCCTGCCGGCGTTACACCAACGCGAAGCCGAAGATGGCGCATCTGAAAAATCTCCTCGTCTCCCCTAACTTCCCCCGCACTCCGAAATGGAACTGAGCTCTGCCAAAAGGCAGGGTAAAGACGCGATGAATCGGGGGTGCTGCCGGCTCCCCAAACTTCGGGTTCACCTCCCGGCTCCTTCCCGCAGCAAGTTAAGAAATAATTTATTAGATTTTTGCTCCTCCCCATGAAGTTCTTTCTAGAAAGCTATTTTTAGCCGCAATTAACCTTTCGCCTCCCATTTCTAGGTTAGCTGGGCAATTGCTGGAGGCTGGAGCCAATTTGTTTAATTAAAGAGAATTAAGGGAAGAAGTGTCCCCAATTAAAGCAGGAAAAATCGTCTGTTTTTAAGGTAGTTTTTTTTGCCACGGGTGTCACATGGAATTAGCGGAGAATGAAGGACGCCGGGTGGAAAGAAAGGGGGCTTGTAACCCTGATGGAAACAGAAGAATCTGGGCTAATTGGAGATTGGTGGGGTGGGTTTTTTCTCTTCTAATAGAGGCTTTGTGTCAGACTGCCCAGTAAGAGGCCATAGGAGAAACATCTCATCTGTTTTTCCAGCACCCTGATCCCTAAAATAATCCATATAACACATATATAGTGTTTTCAGCCCAAAAATTCTACACCGAGATGCGGCTGACTCTGGAGTGTGGTACAACAGCTATTTATACAAGGCCCCTCACCCAGCACCGAGGTGCAGTTACCTCTGCAGTGGGATGTAGCAGCTGTTTATTCAGGGATCCTTCACCCAGCACTGAATTGCAGCTGTCTCTGGGGTGGAACTGGGCAGCTGTTTATACAGGGATCAAATGCAGCCACCTCTGGGGTGCCTCCTCATTTGAGAGCCTGCCAGCGTTGATTAAGGGCTTGTCCACACGGGGAAATTTACCAGCCGAGTTACAGCAGTATGACTGGGCTGTGGTGTTTCGGAGGCAATGCATCCAGACGGACTGGCTGGAGTAGAAGGACTTGCAGAGCCAACCCCACTGAGATGGGACTAAGCCAGGAAAAGAAGAGACGTGATACCAGTAAAGCAACAGAAGCTAAGCCGGGAAACGGCTCTCAGCCCAGCATAAGAGTTAGACCAGCCTGTAACTACAGTGGTCTCATTATATCGGGAAGTTTCCGCATGTAGACAAGCCCTGAGTTCTCAGCGAGAGCAGGACCCGAGCCGTAAAGCCAGCGTGTAAACTCCCCTACGTTTCAGGGGGGCTGGGATCTAGTGTTTTTGCCCAGGATCATCTTTACCCAACAGTGGACTCGAAAGGGGGAGGGGGCACTTTAAAGATGGGAAACTGAGGGACAGAGCAGGGATGTCACCAGCCAGAAATCCACACTGCGAGTCTGGTGCCAAAGCGAGGAATAAAACTCAGGAGTCCCGACTCCCAGCCCCCTCCCTTCTCCTGACTAGAGCCCACTCCCCTTTCAGAGCCAGAGAGAGAACCCAGAAGCCCCAGCTCCCAGACCCACCCTGCTCTAACCACTAGACCCCACTCCCCTTCCTTAGTTGCGAGAGCATGAAGGGACCTTAGTGTGACACGCCGGAAATGCCGTACCTGGCTCAACCAGGCCAATTCTTCAACATCCTCCAAAGGAGCCCACAGGAGTTCACAAAAGGACATAGTTCTGTGCTTTCCCTGGCTGGGCTAATTACCCCTAACGAGGGCCATTAGTGCTAATCACCTATTTATAGCACATGCTGGAGCATTTATGGTGGCAATGGGGCCCAGATGGTGCGTGACTCTGCAGCCAGCAAAGCCCAGGGGAACCCCCTTCACTGCTGTAACTTCCTGCAGCGGGGATGTGAAACATACAAATCTCCCAGCCCAGTATCCGGCCCCGGGAGTGACCAGGTCCATTGTACTTGCCACCCAGAGGCAGTTTCTCCGTTCTCCGGCACCCAATCCAGCCGTTCACCCCAGTGCTCCGGGCTGTAAAATGTCACCCAGGCAGCATTCGCCACTTGTTCCCCTCTCACTCGACCCTGGCCCCGGTGGCCACGCAAGGTAAATAGTGTCTAGCCCAGGGATCTGCCCTCGTTCAAAGAGAACCCAGGCGTCCTGCTTCTCAGCTGCCCTGCTCTAACCACTACCCATCCCTCTAACCCCTAAGCAACACTGAACCCTTCCCGCCTGGCCCAATCCCAGCTCGGCTAATTCCGTTTCTGCCTCCCTGAATTCCCTCCTGGCAGTTTCCACTGTAGATGCAACTCTTCTCCGCTTGCTGTCCCGCGGGGTTTTCGGCGTGGCTGTTCTAAACAGCTGCCGTGTCCTGCCCCAGAGGCAGCTGCATCATTGTGACTGTTTCAGTGGTGGGCCCTGGGTGTGACGCGCTTTGGGAGGGGAGGCACTGGGGGGGGTGGTTGAGATCTTACAGTCCGTCTGCGGGGCTCTGTTTGTCCTCTTGCCTTTTGTTTCTTCCAGTGGGAATTCAGACCTGGCTGGCTTCTTAGTCTCTACAGCTGAAAAGCCAGCCCAGAAACAGAAGAAACCGGCCGCTGGGCTGACAGCAGCTCCCTTTATCTCTCAGCGAGGACGATAAATGGCAGCTCCTGATCAAAAGGAGGCCGGGACTGACAGAGGCGGCTGAATGGAGAGCCGCGTCTCTGGGGTCAGGGCTGGACCGCACCGGCGACGCTAGGCTGCTGCCGCAGGGAGATAATCCTGGCAGCGCGGAGAGGAGGCTGCGATGCGTGTTTATCAGCAGGACATTGCAACGGGAGCTGCCTCTTATCCTTGCTGTGAAAGCACCGCGGCAGAGATACAGCCAGCTGTTTCCTCCCCAGCGAAGGGCAGGGTATGCGGCGCAGGCGGGTGGCCGAGCAGGTCGCGGGCTCGCCTGGGCTTCAGGAAAGCAGGTGTCTATTCCTGGCTTGGCCCGCTGGATGACCCTGGGCAGGCTGCAGCTTCTTTCTGTGCCTCAGTTTCCCCATCTGTAAAATGGGTGTAATGCTCTGGCTCTACTGAGGAAAAGTGCTATGTGAGAGGTGGTGTTAATAAACCCCAGGTGGGCTGAATTTACACTCCTTGAAGCCCAGGAGATGGGGGGGGAGTGGTTTTAAGCCACCTTTCTGCTCCCCGCAGCTGGCCCGGTACCAGCTCAGGGTGTAACTTACAGCAGCCTCAGGGCTGCTCTTAGTTATGCCAGCGGTGGATCACATCCCAGACGGGGCCCCCATCTCAGCATGCTCCTCCCGGAAGGGGGAAGGGTGGCATAGGGCCACCTTGTTGCCACCCTACCCTAGGGCTCTCCCTATGTCAGGGTAGGATCCTGGGCAGCACAAAGCCCCCCACCCCCGAGGAGTGAGCTCAGTGAGTTGGTGGCAGAACATGGGATGGACCCAGGAGTCCTGGCTCCCAATCTCCTACCGAGAAAGAAACCTACCCAGAGCTAGAAAGGTCTGGGTGGGAAAATGTCGGCTTGGCTGGTGAATTTACCCCCCCGGCATTGCTCCTCGGGGACGCAGCCAGCCTCTCGGCCAGCTCCATGGCAGGTGTAAATATCCGCTTGACGCCAGCTGGGGATCTCGCCCATTAACCCCAAGAGAGAGATGCTGAGTTACATCAGCTGGGGATCCGTCCCTTAGACCATCAGGGAGCATGGAGATCAGAGAGCCCAGGGCAGAGCATTTCCCCTGGAGTGGTCGGCGCCAGTTCTGGGGGAAGCAAGAGATTCAACTCCCCAACTCGGGATCAGCTCCCAGACAACAAGGGCATTTACTGAACATCCGAAATAAGACGTGAGGCCCATGGAGCCTGGCGCAGGGACCAGCTAAGCAAACGCTCCTGCACTCACCCGCAGAAACAACCTGCCTCCCCTTGCCGTGCTGCTAAAGGCTGCGAAATGCAAAAGGAACCGGAAGGAGACGGGAAGATTTTCATTCGTTCAGCAAAGCGAGAGATTTCGCCACGGGAATTCCTGTATCCAAAGGTCCCACTCACCGCGCGGGAGCTCCTGATCCTGCTCAGACTGGCGCGGCGGACGGCCGCTCGCTGCCCTTCCGATCATGCCTGGAGCTTGGGTACCATCACGGATAAGGCCGGGGGCAGCGAACTGGAGCTCCTGTTCCTGCTGGACTGGGAAAGGCCGGCCGCCGTCCTCCGCTGAGCTGAGCCTGGCTGAGGCGTTTAGAGCAACGCCCTGTGGGTTCAGGTCCTTATCGTTCTGACTGACTCGTTTGCTCCAGGGCTACTGTGGAAAGCCCTGATCCCCCCTGCTTTGGCCAGGACAAGCCGCAGAGCGGTGCCAGAGCGGAGCAATAGCAAGCCCACCACGGCTTGGGTCTAGCCTGCCTGGACTCGTCAGCCAAGTCGCTGACAAAGGTCCTGGCCCGACGCAGGGAGCAGGGGAGGAAGCGGGGGGCTCGTGGGCTGCCGGGGACCGCGGAGAGGGAAGGAACATTTGGATACAGGCTGGGACTCGCGATGGGGATGATGGGATGCTGGGGGGCCAGTTCTTCCGTGCTGCGCCGGGGCAGGTGGCCGTTGCCGCTGATGCAGGTCTACAAGGCGGACGTGTGGTGGGAGCTCCCCTGGCTCTGGATGGAGGAAGAGCCGGAGAAGGTGATGGTGGACTCTGGAAGAGCAGAGCAAGGCAGAGTTGGAACAGCTGGTGGGCAGCGAGGGGAAGGCAGTGACATCTGTGTCCGTGACAGTGACAGGCAGCAGGGCTGTCACACCCCAGCATACCAGGGCCCAGCGTAGGCATCCACCGACACTGCTCAGCTAACCCAGGGTCTTCCCCGGGGGGCAGCCAGAACCGGGGTTAGAACCGGGCCGGGAGCTGGCTGGGGGTGGGTGGCTGGGGGGCAGGTTAGAACCCGGGCTAGCTGGCCCAGCTGGGGGATGGGTTATGACCGGGGCTAGATGACTCCTCACGGTGCGTTAGAATCGGGGGTGGGTGGCTGGCTGGGGGGCAGGTTAGAACCCAGGCTCGCTGGCCCAGCTGGGGGGTGGGTTATGACCGGGGCTAGCGGGCCCAGCTGGGGGGTGGGTTAGAACCGGGCTAGCCGGCCCAGCTCGGGGGTGGGTTAGAACAGGGCTCGCCGGCCCAGCTGGGGGATGGGTTAGAACCGGGCTAGCCGGCCCAGCTGGGGGGTGGGTTAGAACCCGGGCTAGCCGGCCCAGCTGGGGGAGGGTTTAGAACCGGGCTCGCCGGCCCAGCTGGGGGGTGGGTTAGAACCGGGCTCGCCGGCCCAGCTGGGGGGTGGGTTATGACCGGGCTAGCCGGCCCAGCTGGGGGATGGGTTAGAACCGGGCTAGCCGGCCCAGCTGGGGGAGGGTTTAGAACCGGGCTCGCCGGCCCAGCTGTGGGGTGGGTTAGAACCGGACTAGCCGGCCCAGCTGGGGATGGGTTAGAACCGGGCTCGCCGGCCCAGCTGGGGGGTGGGTTAGAACCCGGGCTCGCCGGCCCAGCTGGGGGATGGGTTAGAACCGGGCTAGCCGGCCCAGCTGGGGATGGGTTAGAACCCGGGCTCGCCGGCCCAGCTGGGGGGTGGGTTAGAACCCGGGCTCACCGGCCCAGCTGGGGGGTGGGTTAGAACCCGGGCTAGCCGGCCCAGCTCGGGGAGGGGTTAGAACCGGGCTCGCCGGCCCAGCTGGGGGAGGGTTTAGAACCGGGCTCGCCGGCCCAGCTGGGGGAGGGGTTAGAACCGGACTAGCCGGCCCAGCTGGGGATGGGTTAGAACCGGGCTCGCCGGCCCAGCTGGGGGGTGGGTTAGAACCCGGGCTCGCCGGCCCAGCTGGGGGGTGGGTTAGAACCCGGGCTCGCTGGCCCAGCTGGGGGATGGGTTAGAACCGGGCTCGCTGGCCCAGCTGGGGGGTGGGTTATGACCGGGGCTAGCTGACCCCTCGGGGTGGGTTAGAAGCAGGGGTGGGTGGCTGGGGGTGTTGTTAACCCCATGGGATAGTCACGCTGTCCCCACTCAGCAGTCTAACCATGGCTGGGGGGGCAGCTCGGTCGGCTGAGCTCTCCTAAGAGGCCCCGGGGGGTGGGGAGCAGCAGCTCACCTGTGCGAACAGCCAGGGACTCCTCAAACCTTTGGATGAGTCGGGTGCAGCCGGCCCCGATCACGGGCCCCAGGACTTGGTGGAGGACGTACAAGAAGACAATGCCGGTGAGAACGGCCATGGAAATCTGCGGGGAAAAGCAGGGGGAGACGTACCATTACCCCGCCTGCAGCTATGGAGGACTCCGGTTCCTTTGAGACAACGGCACCTGGGGAGGCTCGTCCGGCTGGCACCTGGAGAGCGCTGGGATTGGGAGTAGGCGGAGTCTGGTTTAGCAGGTGGAGGCAGGACTCCTGGGTTCTATCCCAGCTCTGGGAGGAGAGTACTGTCTAGTGGTTAGAGCAGCAGGGCACATGGGCAGGAGTGCTGGGTGTCAAGACTCCTGGGTTCTATCCCAGCTCTGGGAAAGGAGTGGAGCCTAGTGGGTAAAGCGGGGTGCTGGGTGTCAGGACTCCTGGGTTCTATCCCAGCTCTGGGAAAGGAGTGGAGCCTAGTGGGTAAAGGGGGGTGCTGGGTGTCAGGACTCCTGGGTTCTATCCCAGCTCTGGGAAAGGAGTGGAGCCTAGTGGGTAAAGCGGGGTGCTGGGTGTCAGGACTCCTGGGTTCTATCCCAGCTCTGGGAAAGGAGTGGAGCCTAGTGGGTAGAGCGGGGATGCTAGGTGTCAGGTTCTGTTCCCAGTGTGGCCCGGCTGCCAGGTTTGTCCCACCTTGTGCCTTGGCCGTCATTCCAGCTGCCCCTCTGCGGTGACTAGCGCGTACAGGCCACAGCCCCTAGCCATCGCCAGGAAAAGCTTTGTGCCCCGACACGGGGGCCAGCGTGGTTCCCGCCTGCCGGCTGGCCTCCCTACCCCAGTCCCTGGAGACGGCGTGACAATCCTGCTGGTTAGCGTGAGCGGGGTCAGGGCCCCGGATCACCTTCCATGTCCCGTTCCCGCCGTACCTTCATAAAGGCGATTGCCCGGGAGGGGCTGAGCCGCAAGCCGTGAATGTGGATCACAAACTCCAGGTCGTAGTCGCAGTAGGTGCTCTTGTCCACAGCCCTGCGGGGACGGACCCGGGGGCTCAGGGCGCAGGCAGCCCCGTCGCCGGGGCAGCCGTCACCATCATTCAAGCCACGCAGCCGTCTCGGGCGAGCGTGGCCGCCCCTGGGACAAGCAGCCGGGCATCCCAAGGCCGGCCTCCGCCCGCCGCGTCCCATTCCGCGCGGGACAGTGAGGGTAGGCATCCCAGGGTCCCTTGCGCTGCCTTCGCAGCCGTGGCTTACAAATGGGTTTGCAAGAGCTCTTAACAAGCCAAGGATGGCCAGGCCATGGAGAGAGAGATTCCTGGCGGGGGGTCAGAGCCAGGCTCTGGATACGGTGCTGGGGGAGATCAGCAGGGGGGACATTTAACGCTAGACTCTTGGTTACTCCATTCCTGGACTTGGGACAGGGGGCAAAGGTGGGTTTAAGCCCCTGTTGTGCTCTCTGTATTACAGGGCTGTGCAGGGGCCTGCCCTCCAGTTTAAGTTAGAGCAGCCTCGAGGTTGCTCTAGTTTATCCTCCACATCCCAAGACCCTGAGGAGCAGAGAACAGCTGCAGCCGAGGGTGGTCTGGCCATGCCCACCCCGACACACCCACTGGGACGGGCTGAAGGCAAAGCCAGCAGAGGAAGCCCTTTGCACAAGGGTGATCTCCAGGGGCCACTTCCACCCACTCCAAGGGCCCGTATCGTTGCCAGAGCAGCCCACAACATCCCCTAGGAAGCGTGAGTTGGAGCAGCCCTGAGGCTGCTCCGACTTGTTCCAGATGAGGTGCTGGTCCAGGAGATGGAGCCTGAGATGTACAGTGTGGCCTAGTGGATCAAGCTCTGGGCTAGGACTCAGGAGAGCTGGGTGACCTTGGGCGAGTCGCTCTGGGATCTGCAGAAGAGGCAGGGGCTATTGTCGACAGACGCCAGGATCGGCAACCCAGCGTCCACCACCGCCGAATGCCCTGGGCTTTAAAGGGCCACATGGGGCTCACCTGTTAGACACCTCCACCAAAAAGAAGTAATCTGGAGCAGTCAGGTCTAAGGGAACCACATCGTAACAGGGCGAGTTCTGCTCACAGACCCACCTACAGGAGGGGAAAGACGCCCTGAGCGTGGGCCCAGGGTGGCCCGCCTGCCGGGCAGCCTTCAGTGCCGGCAATTAGCACTCTTGTCCCCTGGGAATCCAGCACCTCCCCGGGCACAGTGCGAAGCATTTCAGCTGTTCGAGGCAGGGGCTGTCTCTGGTTACAGGTCGGCACAGTGCCCAGCACAACGGAGCACTAGCCTCCAGGCACTACCGTGATAGAAATGAATCGTAACAGCGCCCCTTCGGCCCGAGCAGGTAACCAATATTTGGGGCTTTTCCGGTTAGGATACGAATCAGGTCTATTCTTGGTTTATTGGCAAAGGACTCCCACAAAGTCCCGTCTCAAACAGCCGCAGGCAGTTTCCTGTTCTGAAATTCCCAAGTCTGCCCCTCCGGTGGGCTCTGTGCCCAAGAAACCCAGTCTCTCTGCTCCCTCCCAGGGTCACACTCACAGCTGCTTCCCCAGGCTCGCTGTCCTAGCCCTGGGCTGGCAACCAGGCAAGCCTGACTTCCCGCACAGCTGAGCTCTGCCTTGGGCACTCCCTCTTTCTTTGTAGCTATCTCTACTGCATAATGGGGCTTCATTGCTCCTGCCACTGAGCCCACAGGAGAGTGCTTTGCACAGACGCTGGCTTTAATGCGGTCTGTGATCAAAGCTCTACCCGATGGCACCTTTCAGATGAACAACGATAATGTTCAGGGCATAAACCGCGCTCGGAGTGGATGAGAAGAGAACAAGCAAGGTCCTGGTGGAGAATGGCAGGGAAGGGGCTGGAAAGCTCCGATATTTCCTTACTTGATCCCACAGTCGGTTCCGGAGAAGACATTGAAGCCTTCGGGATCCGTAAGGGCAGGTTTTGTGCGATTAGCCCTCATCCAGATCAGACTCAGCGGTGTGCTGGGGAGAGGAAGTGTCCAGAGTCACGGATCCATCTGTTTTAAGGCCATTTCAACCTTTTTTAAGAAACCTTTTAGGGGCCTAAGTTTACTAAACAGTTCTCCACAAAAAGTCATTTCCACTCGAAAAAATTTAGAACATGAGTGATCTGAAACTCTCTTCCCCAGGCAGGCGATTTGCTGAAACCCACCCTGGCTAGATGGAAGGGGAAACCCCAGCTGTGAGAGGGGGATTCTGGCTAACACCCGTATCAGCCTTGCCCTGCTAGGAGGCCCTGGGGTACACAGCCATATTCTGCTAAGCCTGGATCTTCCGCGGTTCGATCCCCCACACAAGGAGGAGTTGAGGGCAACCCAGCCAGGCCAGCTGCAGCAGCCCCAGCTCCTGGAAAGGTAGAAGAAGCAAAGTGTGAGAAGTAACATCTGCAAGGGGCAGCAGGGGCCCGATCTCGGTCAGGATCCGTGCAGCGCCTGGCACGAGTTCCACGGGTTGACGGTGCGTCAGGTGAAGAAATCCCTCCTTCTGTTTGTTCTAAACCTGCCGCCCGTTAATCCCATCGGGTGACCCCTGGTTCGTGTGCTCTGTGAAGGGGTAAAGAACAGTTCCCTAGTCACTTTCCCCACACCAGCCATGGGGTTATAGACCCCGTCGGGGGTAGCTGTGTCCTACCTGCCGTTTGCCGTGTTATAGTCGAGGATTTCGCTCGGGCTGTAGGGGCGGATCCTGCTCTCCGAGTACGGCCCTCCGCCAATGATCCTCAGCGTGTAGCTACAGCGGAACAAAGAACCCGCGGCCGTGAAAACCAGCCCAGTGGGCTCAGCAGTTAGAAACTCGCTCGCTAAGGGGGCAGGTCCCCCTAGCCACGCGGCTCAAACAGCTGGGGGGATCCCTCCTCACCCCGCTCACCCCAGGCCTTCACGGCTGTTGCCACAACCCCAAAGGGCAAAGCCAGTAGCTTCAGTGTAACGCAGGGGTCGGCACCCTCTGGCACGCGGCTCGCCAGGATAAGAACTCCCCCCCTTCCCCCTCGCCAGGATAAGCACCCTGGCGGGCCGGGCCAGTTTGTTTACCTGCCACGTCCGCAGCTGATCACAGCTCCCACTGGCCGCGGTTCGCTGCTCCAGGCCAATGGGGGCTGCGGGAAGCGGCGCTGGCCAAGGGATGTGCTGGCCCCTGGCCGTGGCTTCCCGCAACCCCCATTGGCCTGGAGCTGTGAACCGCGGCCAGTGGGAACCACGATCGGCCGAACCTGCGAACCGCGGCCAGCGGGAGCCACGATCGGCCGAACCTGCGAACCGCGGCCAGCGGGAGCCACGATCGGCCGAACCTGCGAACCGCGGCCAGCGGGAGCCACGATCGGCCGAACCTGCAGACGCGGCAGGAAAACAAACTGGCCCGGCCGGCAGGGGCTTTCCCTGGCGAGCCGCGTGCCAGAGGGTGCCGACCCCTGGTGTAACGCCTACTGGGTCTTTGTCGCCCTCTAGTGGCTCAGCATCTTTTACCGGCCCAACTTCTGCTGGTGAGAGAGGCGAGTTCTGGTGCTTACCCAGAGCTCCTGCAGGGGCCTGAAGCAGAGCTCCGTGCAAGCCCGAAAGCTCGTCTCTTCCACTAGCCATAAAAGACACGACCTCACCCGCCCGGTCTCCCAGCCCTGGGCGAGTTTTGCTAAAGCCAAGGGGGCGGCTCTGCCCAACGCTCACCTGCCCATGAAAGGTCCCGAGTCCCCCGTCACCATGTCTTGGATCAAGAAGAAGGGGTAAAATACTGCGGGAAAGAGAAGAACATCAAAGTTCCTAATTCTAACCGTGCACCTCGCCCCAGAGAGCATGACACCCCCAGGGGTCGCTGCCTGGGGTCAGAAACCAGCATCCAGCGGGCGAGACCATCCGGCCCGGCCCCTGTGGCCGAGTGGAAGGGGATCCCGGCGACATCCTGGCTGGGGGAAGGGGGGTTGTTCTCGCTAGATCCCAGCTCGATGGGAATGGAAGGGGGGAACCCAGCTAGGTGGGAAGTGGGGGGGATCTCAGCTGGATCCCGGCCAGTTTGGAGAAGAGAAGCACTGGGCTAAGGGGAAGCTGCGGTGGCCTTGCTCCATGGAGGGCTCTGAGATCAGCAGGCCGCATCCGAGTCCAGCCCCACGACTCTCAGACACTGGAATAGCCAAACCGAGGCCGATTTCCGGGCAGCTCAGGACATCCACAGTCGGGCCTTGGATCACAACCAAGAATCGAGGCTCAGATCAGAATCAAGCCAGGATCTAGCCGGGATCCCCTCCGCCCCCCGTCTACTCCCGAATCTCCCAGACTCCAGCGGTGACAGCCAGCAGCCGCGGCCGCTGCCAAAGGGTCAAGCGAGGGTCCATGGCAGACCAGCGAAGTGGGGTTTTACCAGCAGGGTCCTGTTTGATCTGTCTCTGGGCCTCAGCCAGGATCTGGCCCCCTGTGCGGACGCCTTCGTCTGCCTCTCCTTACCATCGTTAAAGAAGAAGCACGGCAGCTCTGGGTTCTCGTGGATGCAGTCGAAGTAGTGCTTGTTCTGTTTGGTGGTGTACTTCAGGGTTCTGGTGATGTCGAAGGCCAGCCTCTTGCCCGGGGGGCAGCCAATGAAGATTGGCACCATGGCATAGCCCTGCAGGTGAGGGGAGGGGGCGAGGAAAAGACACACCCGTTCCCTCTGTCGTTTGTAAGGTGCCCCAGGGATGGTCGGGGGGGGGTCTAGTGCGTACAGCCAAACGCTGGAGTTCCAATCCGCGGACTGCGACACGACCAATGCTCGTGTCGGCTCATTAAGGTACCGACCCCCCCATACTGACCCATTCCCAGTGGCTACTGCCTGCTCCAATGGGGCAGAGTTAAGGGAACCACGGGAGGGGGTGGGGGGTTAGCTACTCTCCACATTTGGAAAGAGCGTGAGACAGCACTAGGCAACCCTAACTCTGTGTTAACTAAATGCTGGGGCATTTTAGATTAGATTAGATTAGATAGAGGGGGTGTATGGGGATGGATAGATAGATAGAGGGGGTGGATGGGGATGGCTGGATAGATAGATAGAGGGGGTGGATGGGGATGGATGGATAGATAGATAGAGGGGGTGTATGGGGATGGATAGATAGATAGAGGGGGTGGATGGGGATGGCTGGATAGATAGATAGAGGGGGTGGATGGGGATGGATGGATAGATAGATAGAGGGGGTGTGTGGGGATAGATGGATGGATAGACAGATAGATAGAGGGGGTGGATGGATAGATAGATAGAGGGGGTGGATGGGGATGGATAGACAGATAGATAGAGGGGGTGTATGGGGATAGATAGAGTGGGTGTGTGGGGATAGATGGATGGATAGACAGATAGATAGAGGGGGTGGATGGGGATAGATAGAGGGGGTGTGTGGGGATAGATGGATGGATAGACAGATAGATAGAGGGGGTGTATGGGGATGGATAGATAGATAGATAGAGGGGGTGTATGGGGATAGATAGAGTGGGTGTGTGGGGATAGATGGATGGATAGACAGATAGATAGAGGGGGTGGATGGGGATAGATAGAGGGGGTGTGTGGGGATAGATGGATGGATAGACAGATAGATAGAGGGGGTGTATGGGGATGGATAGATAGATAGAGGGGGTGGATGGGGATGGATAGATAGATAGATAGAGGGGGTGTGTGGGGATAGATAGAGGGGGTGTGTGGGGATAGATGGATGGATAGACAGATAGATAGAGGGGGTGTATGGGGATGGATAGATAGATAGAGGGGGTGGATGGGGATGGATAGATAGATAGATAGAGGGGGTGGATGGGGATGGATGGATAGATAGATAGAGGGGGTGGATGGGGATAGATAGAGGGGGTGTGTGGGGATAGATGGATGGATAGACAGATAGATAGAGGGGGTATATGGGGATGGATAGATAGATAGAGGGGGTGGATGGGGATGGATGGATAGATAGATAGAGGGGGTGTGTGGGGATAGATAGAGGGGGTGTGTGGGGATAGATGGATGGATAGACAGATAGATAGAGGGGGTGTATGGGGATGGATAGATAGATAGAGGGGGTGGATGGATAGATAGATAGAGGGGGTGGATGGGGATGGATGGATAGATAGATAGAGGGGGTGGATGGGGATAGATAGAGGGGGTGTGTGGGGATAGATGGATGGATAGACAGATAGATAGAGGGGGTATATGGGGATGGATAGATAGATAGAGGGGGTGGATGGGGATGGATGGATAGATAGATAGAGGGGGTGTGTGGGGATAGATAGAGGGGGTGTGTGGGGATAGATGGATGGATAGACAGATAGATAGAGGGGGTGTATGGGGATGGATAGATAGATAGAGGGGGTGGATGGATAGATAGATAGAGGGGGTGGATGGGGATGGATGGATAGATAGATAGAGGGGGTGTGTGGGGATAGATAGAGGGGGTGTGTGGGGATAGATGGATGGATAGACAGATAGATAGAGGGGGGTGTGGGGATAGACAGATAGATAGATGGATGGGGTGTGTGGGGACAGACAGATGGATAGATAGAGGGGGTGGATGGGGATGGATGGATAGAGGGGGTGTGTGGGGATAGACAGATGGATAGATAGAGGGGGTGGATGGGGATAGATGGATAGAGCGGGGGTGTGGGGACAGACAGATAGACAGAGGGGGGGGTGGGGACAGACAGATTAGATATCATTGCTCCATTATCCCAAACAAAATGTTAAGAGTCTCATTAATTTGCCTTTCCCAGGGGCTCAGACCCAATAGTTACCTGGAGCTTTGGGCCGGACGCTGTGTAGTGGTAACAATTTGTTGCCGAATTTATAACCTGGAATGTTTAAATCGAAAATGAATTTCTGTTAGGACCAAACAAATGAAAAGTCCATCGTCCTGTCACTGACAAGAGGAGTCAAAGCTCACTGGGCCATCCAGTCCTGTATCCCGCCTCCTTGTCCCGCTGGATGAGCCCATTGGCCCATGGGATCCTGCCTCCTGCTGTGTTTGATCACATCACTGGCCCGTCTCACCTGATATCCTGGCTGCTGCCCTGGCAGATCAGCCCACGGAGCCAGCCCACTCCCAGCCATGTCCAATACTACTTGATACTCCGGAGGAAAGGTCTAGGTAGCACGTGGTGGGAACCGTCGGGATCCTTGCTCTGACCTGCGCTGGGCCTGAAGCTGTGCAGGTGCAGAGAACCACAGAAGCAGCCCGATAGCCCCGGTCCTCCTGAACTGAGCAGATCTCAATGCAGGAAAGAAGCTGAGGCTTTCACTGGACTGTAATCGGACTGTGGAACTCCTTGCCACAGGATGTCATTGAGGAGAAGAGCTAAGCCAGACTGGCCGTACATATGGATAACAAGGTCACCCAGCGTTATCCTCGCACACGCTAACAGAGATCTGGAAAAAGGGCTAGTAAACCTGAGACCTAATGTGGGGGACAGATTATCCCAGGGGTAGGCACCCTATGGCATGGGTGCCAAAGGCGGCACGTGAGCTGATTTTCAGTGGCACTCACACTGCCCGGGTCCTGGCCACCGGTCCAGGGGGCTCTGCATTTTAATTAATTTTAAATGAAGCTTCTTAAATGATTTTAAAACCTTGTTTACTTTATATACAACAATAGTTTAGTTCTACATTACAGACTTATAAAAAGAGACCTTCGAAAAACATTAAAATGTATGACTGGCCCACGAAACCTTAAATCAGTGAATAAATGAAGACTCGGCACAGCACTTCTGAAGGCTGCCGACCCCTGGATTATCCTGTGCCTGCTAGTGCTGGTTTCCTACACCTTCCTCTGCTGTTGGCCGCTGCCAGACACAGGCTGTGACGAAGCGGGACCCTTCTGTAATACTGTTCTCAGCGATGTGCATGGCAAGGACTTACCTGACAGAGCTGGAGACATGGAGGTGTTTGTGTCACATGCCTGTCTGGGGTGGGACCCAGGGTCATTAAAGGACGGGCTGAACCCTACCCAGAGCAACAGAGAAGAGACAACGGGAACCCCAAGGACTGAACACTAGGAACCGAGATGTCAGGCAGGTGGAACATGTGAACTCAGCAGGGACCTGCAGGAGGACAATGGCCCAGGAGGCGACAGGAGGCTGGAACAGGAGAGGCGGGTGAGTCTGGGACTGACAGACAAAGGGACAGAGACTGAGAGGATGGCTCAGGGGAGCTGTGGACTATATCTCAGCCTTTGCTTCTCTGTAACCCAAGGACTGAACGGTGCTGGGTTCCGGGTGGCTAATGAACCCGGCTCTGCTTGGAAAAGGCCACCTGGCGTTACTGTGAGCACCTGCCGAGGTGCACAGGTCCCTGCAGAGTGCACGAGTCTCTGACCAGGAGTCAGCCTCAGTTGGACTTGCCAGCAGAGCTCCCGCGGTGAGGCAGGAGCGCTGGAGCCCAGATGCCGTGTGGCCTCCACTGAAGGCAGAATGGGACCCTTTGGGCATCTGGCCCACTGATGGGAGTCCTCTAAGGGACTGTTTAAAAGCTGGGGCGTAGCCAGGGCCAGCTCCAGACCCCAGCGCGCCACGCGTGCGCTTGGGGCGGCGTCCCAGCGGGAGGGCGGCAGGCGGACCTCCCACAGGCATGCCTGCGGAAGGTCCGCTGGGACCGCGGCTCTGGTAGACCTCCCGCAGACGTGCCTGCGGAGGGGCCGCTGCTCCCGCGGCTCCGGTGGAGCATCCGCAGGCATGCCTGCGGGAGGTCCACCGGAGCCGCAGGACCGGCAACCGCTAGAGTGCCCCCTGCAGTGTGCCGCCCTGCTTGGGGCGGCGGAAATCCTAGAGCCGCCCCTGGGCATAGCACAGACCCTGTGGAGCCATGATGGCGGCCGGCCTAGCTGGATCCTAGAAGGCAGCATGGCCTAGTGGACAGAGCCCTGGGCTGGCACCAGGAACCTTGGTAGACGTTTGTAAATAAACAGGATTGCACCACCGTCAATTTCTCCTTCTGCTGGAAGCAAGCCACAAGCCCCCGGGTTTTGGCTAACCGCACAGGGCAGAAGGGACACCAATATCGTTTCTCCATGTCTAAGTATTGAGGGCTAGGTTCTTACATCGCGTACACCAGTATCATCCATGGAAGTCAGTGTATTTACTCTGGATCGACAGCATTGGCAGAGCACTAACGGAGCCCTGTGGCCATTACAGCAGTGGGGGTTCTGAGGGCAGCTTAAATCAGGAGCAATTCCAGTGACATCAGGATCAATCTGGTGTCAGATCAGAATCAGACCCCTTCGTGTGGAGAGCCGGCGAGCCAGTGTAAACCTATGTTATATAGCCGGATCTCACACAGATGATCTGAGGGTGAATTGCTCCTATACCGGGGCTGTTTCGAGGCTGGGCTCTGTCTCTCTATTTCCCCAAGAATCCCACTATCTATCCACCTCCCATCCCTGGGGTGAGGCTGTCTCATGGACTTCCTCCGATGTTGGATCAAACCAGAACCTTCAGGGAGGGACTTGTCTCAGCGTGGGTTCTATCCAATCTCCAGCCGAGGTGGTGAGGCAATCTCAGTCACTCGGCCTAATTTAACGAGCTTGTTACGGAGGGACTTTCAATGGCCTCCTCTTATAGATTTGTCAGAAGCTTCTCCTTCCAGGCACAGGGAGTTGTCAGCATGTTTGCTTTGAATCAGAGGGCCAGATCCTTGGGCTGGGCCCTGCGGTGCGCAGTGCAGGGTGTGCGGGGAAGTCCTCTCCTCTGTCTTTCCGCTCTCCCCAATCCTACCACCGGCTGGCGCTCTGAGGCAGCTCTCGATTATGCTGGCCACCCTCTCGTGCCCACAGCCCTTGCTCCCAGGCCTGACAGCTGAGAGCTGGGGGGCTCCCAGTGGCCGATACACAGCATCTGGCCCGATGTAGCTTGCACTGACATACAGCACTGTCTTTATCTGGAGCGACTGGGCCAGGTCCCCAGCTGGTATAAATCGATACAGCTCCCTGGATACCACCCCAGCCAAAGCAGTTTTGAGAACATGAATCAGCTCGGAAGTAATTCCATCTGCGGAGTGATCTGCTGCTACCTGGCCTGTGATCTGATGGGTCACTCCCAGCCCCCCATTCCCGCACAATGAGGAAAACCCTCCTAGACCCCTTGTTAACCCCTTTGGCCGATTTTCCCAGCACAGCATCTGTTACCACCCAGGGACGTGCCTAATGAAACGAGTTGTGCCGAGGAGCTAATAACATGGTGGCTCTGACTACCTTGCTGGGCGGCAGTCCAGCCTCTGAGCCTACCTTCAAAGCCATTGAGCTCTTCAGAAGGTTCATCCCACTCAGCTCCTGTTGCGGGTACTGGCCGGTGTCACTGATGGTCACCTGGTGGGGAGAATTTGCAGGGTGCTGGTCAGGCTGGCGCCGTAACTGAGGAAGAAAGGGCCTGATCCAGCTCCCTCTGGGCACTGGGAGGAGGATTGGGCTCCGGAATAAAGGTCAGAGGTTTATCGAACTTTGGGGCCTTGCGTCTCTTGAAGCATAAAGGGGCCTTCAAGTGAGCAGGGATAGTCTGAGACCCACCCCCTCCGCAGGGCGCCTCTACTGGCCGGCAGAGCGGCTCTCGGGGGTCTGCACGCGCCCTGCTCCCAGGCCCCAGGGTAGGGAGCAGATCGGCGGCGTGGATGGAGGCTACGGCTGCCCCCTGTCCGGGTCCCCGTAGGACTGGCCCAGATGAAAGGGTTCGGTGTTTGGTTTCTCAGGAGCGACAACCCTTGTCCCCCGGGGTGTGGTCAGAGCACACTGCGCTGTGGCTAGTCCCTGCCCCCAGGGCCGACGGGGGGCGGATCGGGGTGTGGTCAGAGCGCACTGCGCTGTGGCTAGTCCCTGCCCCCAGGGCCCATGGGGGGCGGATCGGGGTGTGGTCAGAGCGCACTGCGCTGTGGCTATTCCCTGCCCCCAGGGCCCATGGGGGGCGGATCGGGGTGTGGTCAGAGCACACTGCGCTGTGGCTATTCCCTGCCCCCAGGGCCCGTGGGGGGCGGATCGGGGTGTGGTCAGAGCACACTGCGCTGTGGCTAGTCCCTGCCCCCAGGGCCCATGGGGGGCGGATCGGGGTGTGGTCAGAGCACACTGCGCTGTGGCTAGTCCCTGCCCCCAGGGCCGACGGGGGGCGGATCGGGGTGTGGTCAGAGCACACTGCGCTGTGGCTAGTCCCTGCCCCCAGGGCCCATGGGGGGCGGATCGGGGTGTGGTCAGAGCACACTGCGCTGTGGCTAGTCCCTGCCCCCAGGGCCCATGGGGGGCGGATCGGGGTGTGGTCAGAGCACACTGCGCTGTGGCTAGTCCCTGCCCCCAGGGCCCATGGGGGGCGGATCGGGGTGTGGTCAGAGCACACTGCGCTGTGGCTATTCCCTGCCCCCAGGGCCCATGGGGGGCGGATCGGGGTGTGGTCAGAGCACACTGCGCTGTGGCTATTCCCTGCCCCCAGGGCCCATGGGGGGCGGATCGGGGTGTGGTCAGAGCACACTGCGCTGTGGCTATTCCCTGCCCCCAGGGCCCATGGGGGGCGGATCGGGGTGTGGTCAGAGCACACTGCGCTGTGGCTATTCCCTGCCCCCAGGGCCCATGGGGGGCGGATCGGGGTGTGGTCAGAGCACACTGCGCTGTGGCTATTCCCTGCCCCCAGGGCCCATGGGGGGCGGATCGGGGTGTGGTCAGAGCACACTGCGCTGTGGCTATTCCCTGCCCCCAGGGCCCATGGGGGGCGGATCGGGGTGTGGTCAGAGCACACGGCGCTGTGGCTATTCCCTGCCCCCAGGGCCGACGGGGGGCGGATTGGGGTGTGGTCAGAGCGCACTGCGCTGTGGCTATTCCCTGCCCCCAGGGCCCATGGGGGGCGGATCGGGGTGTGGTCAGAGCACACTGCGCTGTGGCTATTCCCTGCCCCCAGGGCCCGTGGGGGGCGGATCGGGGTGTGGTCAGAGCACACTGCGCTGTGGCTATTCCCTGCCCCCAGGGCCCATGGGGGGCGGATCGGGGTGTGGTCAGAGCACACGGCGCTGTGGCTATTCCCTGCCCCCAGGGCCGACGGGGGGCGGATTGGGGTGTGGTCAGAGCGCACTGCGCTGTGGCTATTCCCTGCCCCCAGGGCCCATGGGGGGCGGATCGGGGTGTGGTCAGAGCACACTGCGCTGTGGCTATTCCCTGCCCCCAGGGCCCGTGGGGGGCGGATCGGGGTGTGGTCAGAGCACACTGCGCTGTGGCTATTCCCTGCCCCCAGGGCCCGTGGGGGGCGGATCGGGGTGTGGTCAGAGCACACTGCACTGTGGCTATTCCCTGCCCCCAGGGCTCGTGGGGGGCGGATCGGGGTGTGGTCAGAGCACACTGCGCTGTGGCTATTCCCTGTCCCCAGGGCCCATGGGGGGCGGATCGGGGTGTGGTCAGAGCACACTGCGCTGTGGCTATTCCCTGCCCCCAGGGCCCATGGGGGGCGGATCGGGGTGTGGTCAGAGCACACTGCGCTGTGGCTAGTCCCTGCCCCCAGGGCCCATGGGGGGCGGATCGGGGTGTGGTCAGAGCACACTGCGCTGTGGCTATTCCCTGCCCCCAGGGCCGACGGGGGACGGATCGGGGTGTGGTCAGAGCACACTGCGCTGTGGCTATTCCCTGCCCCCAGGGCCCATGGGGGGCGGATCGGGGTGTGGTCAGAGCACACTGCGCTGTGGCTAGTCCCTGCCCCCAGGGCCCATGGGGGGCGGATCGGGGTGTGGTCAGAGCACACTGCGCTGTGGCTAGTCCCTGCCCCCAGGGCCCATGGGGGGCGGATCGGGGTGTGGTCAGAGCACACTGCGCTGTGGCTAGTCCCTGCCCCCAGGGCTCATGGGGGGCGGATCGGGGTGTGGTCAGAGCACACTGTGCTGTGGCTAGTCCCTGCCCCCAGGGCCCATGGGGGGCGGATCGGGGTGTGGTCAGAGCACACTGCGCTGTGGCTAGTCCCTGCCCCCAGGGCCCATGGGGGGCGGATCGGGGTGTGGTCAGAGCACACTGCGCTGTGGCTAGTCCCTGCCCCCAGGGCCCATGGGGGGCGGATCGGGGTGTGGTCAGAGCACACTGCGCTGTGGCTATTCCCTGCCCCCAGGGCCGACGGGGGACGGATCGGGGTGTGGTCAGAGCACACTGCGCTGTGGCTAGTCCCTGCCCCCAGGGCCCATGGGGGGCGGATCGGGGTGTGGTCAGAGCACACTGCGCTGTGGCTAGTCCCTGCCCCCAGGGCTCATGGGGGGCGGATCGGGGTGTGGTCAGAGCACACTGTGCTGTGGCTAGTCCCTGCCCCCAGGGCCGACGGGGGGCGGATCGGGGCTATGGCTGGAGCACACTGCGCTGTGGCTATTCGCTGCCCCCCAGGGCCGACGGGGGGCGGATCGGGGTGTGGTCAGAGCACACTGCGCTGTGGCTATTCCCTGCCCCCAGGGCCCATGGGGGGCGGATCGGGGTGTGGTCAGAGCACACTGCGCTGTGGCTATTCCCTGCCCCCAGGGCCGACGGGGGGCGGATCGGGGTGTGGTCAGAGCACACTGCGCTGTGGCTATTCCCTGCCCCCAGGGCCCATGGGGGGCGGATCGGGGTGTGGTCAGAGCACACTGCGCTGTGGCTATTCCCTGCCCCCAGGGCCCATGGGGGGCGGATCGGGGTGTGGTCAGAGCACACTGCGCTGTGGCTAGTCCCTGCTCCATAGGGGACAGAGCAGCCCCGAGGACGGGGCCCAGTGGAAGCATGTCAGCATTGCTCTGTCGTGGATCGATCCAGGACTAATGGCAGAGCTGGGCAAGGGGGTGGACGAGCAGGGCTGGCTGCAGGTGACGACTGAAGGACGTGGGCAGAGCTCTGGGACCATTTGCCTCGGTGAGAACTGGGTCGGAAGAGGAATTTCAGGTTCACAGGAAGTTCCATGATTTCAACCATTTTGCCCTTCCGGAACTAAACCGGAAACATTCCAAATTTCATTTTGATCGAAATGTTTCATTCCCATAAAATCAAAACGGTTCGTTCCGATTTTGACATTTAAAAAATTTTTTTTACTTAAATGTGTTTGCTTTTTTTAAACTGAAAGAATGAATTCCCTTTTGAAACATCGCCAAACCCCCAAACCACGGAAATATTCAGTTCTGAAACTGTCGCACCAGGACGCTGAGAGATTATTAAAACACTTCATTTCGGGGTGTCTCAAAATGAAAGGTGGTGGAAATTGACGTGTGCTTCAATTTGGAGGAAACTGGCATTTTTCATCCAGGAACCGTTTTGCTGAAAAGTCTGCAGCCAGAGGTAGGTGTGTGCAGCCCAGGGCTTGGTCACACGCTCTATAAATCCTTATGTGGGGAAGAAATTTCTGATGGCAGATGACTCTTTAATCTAGCAGAAGGATGAGCGAGGGCCGGCACGCAGATACTAAAGTTTAGATGTGAATTTTCAACAGTGTAATCATCTGTTAGAACAACTTCCCTTGGAGATGGTGGATTCTCCATCACTGATGTTTTTAAGTCAAGAATATCTTTCTAAATGCCTGTCCCTATCTCAAACAGAAGTTACGGGCTTGCCTCGTTGCATTAATTACTGGGGGCGGGAGGTGTCTCTCGCTTGTGTTACACAGGAGGACAGACCAGATGATCACAGTGGTACTTTTTGGCCTTTAAAATCTAGGACTAGGACGGGTACAGCAGGGCCTGCTACAGCTCAGGCTGGAAGTGGTTTGAAGGGCTGCTTGCAATACACTTGAACGTTGCCAGTGATACCTACCCGAGTAGCTGAATCCATCCCAACACTGAAAGACAGCTGGGGGGGAAATACGTCGAAACGGCTGCAAAACCAGAACCCTCGCACTACCGGCCCGTCTAAAGTAGCCGGCCCCGCATACTCACCGAATACAGCACAGAGCCCCGGCCCCTCAGATAGTGCCGGTGGAGGTCTGAAACCACAAACTTCGGATGCGCTAAGACAATGGTGAGCCACACAAAATCAAGAGAGTTCTCTTCCGGCATTTCCCCCACTGCAGGAGAAGAGAAAAGCCTTGAATCACACTAGCCATAAACACATCCATTGGCAATCAGCTGCATTTGCACAGGAGTCTTTGACCTATAATGCAATCGCTGACCCAGTGAAGAGACGCTCTCTGGGTAGATACTCATCAGATCCACACATCAGCAATCTTCAAAGGCAAGGGCAGTGCATGGCTTAAGGGTGAAGGCTTGCAATTGTAACAGGGACCTTTTTGCTTGAAGGTCACAGGTTCAAATCTCACCCAGGTGGGTAGTGACAGAATCTGGTCACCAGCTGCTCACTACCCTAAGCTGGAGGTTTGTTGTCCCTATCACAGCAATGACCACTTTGATTGGCACTAACTGGCCTCAACAGGGCGAGGATCAAACAGGCCAAAGATGTAACGCCCCTCGCACCTTCAAGGTGGATCTCTCCAGCTCAAAGCAGATCTCTTTGTAGAGGCCAATAGGCAGCTGCCCAAACCGCACATCCTGCTCTCTTCACTAGACCTCACTTCCCTCCTACAGCTGGGAATAAAACAGGGGACTCCTGACTCCTAGTCCCCACTGTTGTAACCCATTAGACCCACTCCCCTCCCAGAGTTGGGAACAGAACTCAGGATTCCTGGTTCCCAGCTCCCTGCTCTAACCACTAGACCCCACTCCCCTCCCAGAGGTGGGGAAGGGAACCCTTCTGATGGGAGACAGTTTTGCCTAGTGGCTAGAGGGCAGGACTGAGACTCAGGAGACCTGGGCTCTATGAGGTAACCTTGAGCAAGTCCATTGCCCACCCTGTGCCTCAGTTTCCCCATCTGGAATATGGGGATAATGCTACCGCCCTCCTTTGTGAAGCACTTTGAGGTGTAGGGATGAAAAGTGCTAGGTATTATTATTATCATCAACGGGCAGTCCCCCTGCTCTAACTCAGGAGATGCCGGCTCCTCTGATCTCCTGCAAATTCATCTAGCTGTTCAAATGCCGTTATTTTCACATCCCTTTCCCAAGACTCTCCTCTCTTACTGCTTTGTGCCTTTGATCTGATGCTCAGGAATACTGAGAAAGAATAGACGTTATTCTTGTCCAGGTAAATCTTGCTGGGCAGCTGGTTATTGGGCTGCAGGTCATAGGTCTTCGTGTAGCCTTCCATGTTGACATAGACACCTCCGGAGGAGTTGCCATTGCTCGCTACGTAAAAGAAATACTCCTGAAACAGGAGAGGCGGATTTAATCTCTACCCAGCGTAATCTATTAACATGCATTAAGCACACACTATCAGTATAACATTGTGTGTAGATTTCGAGCAGTGACATGGCTTAATTTGGCCTACGTCTTTCTATAATCCTGTTCGCTGACGCTCCCAGAACACCTTGCGTTAGCTGAATTAAGCTTCAGCACAGGCCGATAGGAAAACGGTCAGGATCAGGACACATGGGTGTCGGTTGCTTGAAATGTGTGTTAACTGCTTATGCTAAACAATCCATTCCGCTGTGCATTTAGCTGTGACGCACTGAGTCTGTTTCCCAGACCTGGGTGAGCTCAAAAGTGGGTCTCTCTCACCAGTCCAATAAACGAGATCACCTCCCCTACCTCGTCTCTCTCTTCCCATAGTAACAGACAGAGGGTTATTTGCACACAGCCAGCCGCGGCATGTCCCAAAGGAAAAGGACATGACATATGATTGTGTTACTCTGGTACAAGTGCCTTCACGTCCCTTGGTACCTGACATGCATGTGTTCAGAACAGAGAAAAGCCCCAAGCCCTGGTGCGCCCTGCCCCGCAGCTGAAGCCCGGAGTCCCAAATGGAGGGAGGGGGCATGGGGGACTCTCCAGGAAATACTCTATGGGAATGTGAGCCCTGGGTACCCCATAGTGCCAGGAAACCCAGGCAGAAAGCCGATGGGGTGAATGTAGCCTCAAATGACGTCCACAGGGCCGTGTGCTTGTCGACAGGTGGAGTATAAACAGGACGATTTTGGGGGTGTCACTGTGGAAAGGGGAACTTAACACTGCCCAAGACAGCTTTGTGGTGACCGAGATCATACGGAGCCTCTCTTCCTGCCCTAGCTTCTCACCGACTTGTCACAACCCCCGGCTGCGACTGGTGATTTGGGCTCTTGGATATATTTCGTAGCCCAACCAAAGCGTGGCCAAGCAACTGCCTGTACCATTTCCCAAGAGGAGGAAGCGGGGGCCTGGCGCAAGGGACCCCAAGCTGTGGTATGTGAATCGCTGGTGGTACAGGGGCTTGGTGGATGGTGGACATGCCACAGCTTCAAACTAACCGCGGTTCTGCTCACTGCAGGAAAGGCCTGAGAAGCAAAGAGAGCTTAGCCCTAAGGGGGACTCACATTTGGCATTGGGAGGGGGTTTAGAGACCCCCCCCCCCAATGGAGACTAAGGGGGTGAAGGAGCACAGTGGAGCATGCGCCAAATGGAGGATCATCATCTGCTCCAAAGGAGAGCCTGTCAGGCAAGCAAGGGGGCGAGTGAAGGAGATGCTGTCTGGGAGGAGGAAGCCAGTTTGCAGCTGCTGGGAAGAGAGCAATCCACAAGGGACTGGCTATTGTGGGTAAGACCCCAACTGGGAGGGTGGGGGCACAGCCCTCTTCCCTCCCCCAAGTCCCTGCTGAGGGAGCCTATCTGAACACAGGGAAGAGAGCTGGGGGACACCTGTTTGGCCAGCTGAGTCGCCGAGACTGATTGGGAACTCTTTGCTGGGGTAAGCCTGCCTCCGTGCCCCACACTGCTGAAAGAGCCGGGAAGTAGGGAGCGGCCCAGCACCCACCCCTTGAATACTGCGCGCAGTTCTGGCTGCCCCATCTCAAAAAAGAGACATTAGAATTGGAAAAGGGACAGGCAACAAAAATGATCAGGGGGATGGAATGGCTTCCAGATGAGGAGAGATTAAAGAGACTGGAGCCGTTCAGCTTAGAAAAGAGACGACTGAGGGGGGGTACGATAGCGGTCTATAAAATCATGGCTGGTGTGGAGAAAGTGAATAAGGACGTGTTATTTACCCCATCACAGAACACACAAACCAGGGGGTCACCTGATGAAATTAACAGGCATCAGATTTACAACTAGCATCCAATGCCCAGTCAACCTGTGGAACTCACTGCCGGGGGATGTTGTGAAGCCCAAAAGAGAATGAGCTCAGTTCCTGGAGGACAGGTCCGTCAATGGCTATTAGCCCAGATGGTGAGGGACGCAATCCCACGCTCTGGGTGTCCCTACCCCCAGCTGCCAGAAGCTGGGAGTGGCTGACAGGGGATGAATGACTCGATAATTGCCCTGTTCTGTTCATTCCCTCTGAAGCATCTGGCACTGGCCCCTGTCAGAAGACAGGATACGGGGTTAGCTGGACCACTGGGCTGATGCAGTCTGGCCGTTTTCTGAAGGCTGGTCAGGTGTAGCAGGGAGACACTCCCCACTCCCTCCCTTGGGCCCTGGGCCCGGACCTGGTGGAAGGGGAGGGCCCAGGTCCCCCCACCTTCCCCATCCTGTCCATCCAGGGAACAGACGGCAGCTGGCCATCGGCAAGCCCAGCCCCAGGATGTTGGGCGTGGGAAGACTGTTGAGCCATGGCCTGCCCATTAGCCCTGCTGGTCTCCATGTGAATCCTGCTACATGGAGGATTCACATGGAGGGCCCAGCCTGCAGCTTGCCTCGAGTCGCACAGCTGAAGCTTCTGTCTCCTCCTCCCGCCTCCAGAGCTCCTCACGTCCGTCCAACAAGACCCAGGGCCGGCTCGATGCAACTGCAAACCCAGCAGCCACAGGGAGCTCCGAGATCAAGGGCTGCGGCAGAGCCAGGAGGCAGGGACCTCAAGGGAAATTCCTTCCTGTCGGCAGATACATAATGCTGATTTATTCCCTCTGGAAGATTACAGACTTATTCCAGCCCATGGCAACTACTGGCCCAAGTCTGCCACCTTCTGCCTTTCAGGGCTCCCTACCACAGGCAAGAAAAGTTCTGATTCATTAGAACTGTTTTTGAGACATGGCCAATCTACCCTCTCTGTCCCACCTCTGGGGAGGAACTCAGCAGCTGTTTAACTGCAACCGTCTGGGACAGGAAGTGAAGGAGAAAGATTGTGTGACTGCAGAGGGAATGTATGGAGACAGGCTGGAGGTACCCGAACTAAAATCTGTCCAGGCTATCGGAGTTTACAGATCTGTTTCCAAAAGAATATAACACAATTTAGACAAGGAACCAACACCCTTAGAACATCAGAACGGCCGTACTGGGTCAGACCAAAGGCCCATCCAGCCCAGTATCCTGTCTACCGACAGTGACCAATGCCAGGTGCCCAGAGGGAGTGAACCTAACAGGTAATGATCAAGTGATCTCTCTCCTGCCGTCCATCTCCACCCTCTGACAAACAGAGGCTAGGGACCCCATTCCTTACCCAGCCTGGCTAATAGCCATTAATGAACTTAACCTGCATGAATTTATCCAGCTCTCTTTTAATGTGATCGGTTGGGTTTTTTGTCGAAAAGGAATGTTCAGAATCTTTTCTTACTGCGTATTGCTTTCTGTTTTTCCACCAGCGCCAAGTTGGGTCATGGACCGGGTCAGCATAAGGCTAAAAAAAAATAAAAAAAATAAAGGGCTTGCTAAATTACAAGTCATCTGAAAACACAAGATTTTCTCATCTGAAAAGCACGTGTTCCTGTTGTGGATTATCCGCGTCTTTCTTGGATAATCTGTTACTTGTGGGAAAGTCCACATCCTTGAGCAAGGCAGTTATACGACCTCACTCCCTGTGTGGACGGCACTAGCGCTGCCCCGAACTCAGAACTCCCAACCTTCCTACCTAGCGCGGTGGGTACAATGTACTTTCCTCCCAGCCCATCACCGTAACGCAGCTGAGAGCTGACGAGAAGAAATCACCCTGCTATAGTCCGCGTGGAGCCAGAGCAGCTGGAAGATCAGTCCCTGGTATACAGCCAGAGACACGTTGTTGTGGAAGCCTGTTCTGTCCATGACATCCGGCGGCTCGGTGCAATAGTGTTCCATCCGGGTGAAGCGCTGAGGGGCTGGGAGGTCCTCGAGGCGCATGACCGAGAAGGAGCAAGGACGGAAGAACCTGATGTACTGAGAATCTCTAAGGGAGAAATGGGGAGACAGGAAGTGAGTGTGGGTTGGCACCGAAGTGCACTGGTTCATCACAAGGTTGGCGGTGCTCTGGAATGTTGCAGTGGACTGCGCGGTGGGGCGGAGTCTGTGTGCTGGATGGAATCAGGATCTTTCATCTGTGTGTCATGTGTCCTATACTGCTAATAGCTAAGGGGAGTTGCAGGATCAGGGCTAAAGGCCATGAGGCTGCCTTGGAGATTTTGAGGTGGAGTGCTGCACCTGTGATCTGGCCTGATGTGTACAGGGCCAGATCCTGCCTGGATCTGAGCACTCTGCGCTCCTCAGGACCACTCCCAGGTGCTGAGCACAAGGCAGGATCAGGCCCCTAGGATCTCAATACGAGGGACACAGTGCTGCCTAGCAGATAGAGTATTGGTTTTGGACTTGGGAGCACAGGTGCTGACTTTCTAATGTGCCGGAGGGTGCTCTGCCCCCGGCCCTGCCCCCACTGCACCCCTTCCTCCAAGGCATCTTCCCACTCCTGCCAAGGGGCAGCAAACACCATTTTTTCCCCATGGCTGGAGCACCCCCAGAGTTGGCTCCTATGCTTAGGAGATCTGGTTTCTATTCCCGGATCTGCTGCTGCTTTGCTGGGTGAAGGTGGGCTCGTCCCAGCCCTGCACCGTGCCTCGGTTTCCCCCTCTGTAAAACAGGGTAAGGAGAGTGCTCTCCTTTGTAAAGCGCTTTGAGATCTAGGAATTATTACTTAGACCCAGCTGACAGCTCAGCCTTGGTACAGGCAGCCGCAGCTCCGCTGTGGGCATTGGAGCGGCCCCGGGACTGGAGCCGGCTCCGTCTGCACCAGAAGCGGTGGAACCGTCTTTCCCACCATTGCCCGTCCTCTGCCACTACTCACTGTAAATACAGCCAATGGTACCGATGGATGATGAGGTGCCGGTACGACAATATATAATGGAGAGGGAAGTTCCTCCTGATCAGCTGTCCCTCCCCGTGTCCATCCGGGATGTAAACCAGCTGAAAGGGGAGGCAAGAGCAGAAAATACAGGGGACAGGTGGAGCTCAACCCCTGCTATTCAGGAGAAGTGGAAAGAAGCCATTGTCACCCGGCCGCTGAACCTAACACCCGTTGGTTGCCTCTTGTTTTCTGTAAGCTCTTTGGGCTTTTTGTTCTGGTCCTGGCCTGTGACTGCGCCTCTCAGGGGTAGCAGTGAATCACTGCTCCAAATAAATAAAGAAATAAGCAGTAGCACCCATGGAAAAGCTGAAGAGAACCTGAATCGTGTGGCCCGAGGAGGAGGAGTTTCGAATGCAGGGGCCAGGGCTTTGCTGTGTGTGTGCATGAGAGAGGCCCAGGACAAGCGCTGCGCAGTGGGAGAAAGCCAGGCAGACCGGAGCAAGCTGGTCACGGGGCCCTGCGAGAACGCTCCCGGGGACCGGGTGCAGGCTGGAAAGACGCTCATTCCCACGGTGTTTGAGGAAACGAGGCCTTGGTGCGTTCCATGCAAATGAACGAGCTGGCTGCAAAGACAAAACTCGCCTAGCACCAATTTCTCCTGCTAATTGGAAGAAGCCAGGAGACCTGGAATTTTTGTCTGGCTGCTCGGGTCAGAAGCGGTAACAGCCGCAGCCCCCATGGTTGGGGGTCATTTTCTTCATCTAGAGCGGGAGCGAAGGATGCTCAGCACTGCCCAGGGAGCACGTGGTGCTTTGTTAAATACCAACAGATCTAGCTGCGCCTGACGATTTACGGCTGAACTGCGGGTAGGCAGGAGGGCGGTTCTGGTTCTTATGTGCTGGAGGGTTTTGTGGCTGCACAGGGCAGGTGCTGGTGTGAGGCTCCCTGGATCCATCCAAGTGGGAACCAGGGCTCAGAACTGTGTGGAAATGGGACGGCATTTGGTTTCCAGATCGGCCATGGCCCTAACCTGTGCGGCCACGCCCCTTGCCAGCTCTCCCTTGCGTGAGCATTGCAGGCGCCTCCTGTTTCTGATCTCATTTACGTGGGTGCGAATCAGGAGTAGCCCCGCTCATGTGAATGGAATTACTCCACCGTGGGATCAGGATAAGGCCCTGACAGTGGACGCATGAAGGCCTGTCTCTGTGCCCAGAGCAGGTGCCTCACACTCACCACCAACGTGTTTCAAAACGTAACCTGGGGGAAGCTCGATCTCTATGGTGTCTGCTAATGAGGGGGCCAATTCTCCTGTGGCCGCTTGGCCCTGGAGACTGGGCTGAGATGGCTCATTAATCCACTGGCCAGTCAGCAGCTGTCAGAGGCTTCCCAGCACTAGAGACCAGGGCTAGATTCAAACTTCTAGAGACCATTAACCACCCCCGGCGCCACCCACCCCTGCATCTGTGACTCCTGCTGCCCGGGCTCACCTGCTGCAGCCCCTCCTTGTTAAAGAAGAGGCTCACAAAGGTCTCGTTGAAGCTGAAGTCCTTCGAGCCTCTCATTAGCTGGAGGCTGAAGTACGTGTCCCAGGGTTCGGAGGGGTAGAGCCGAACGACGACCGAGCTGCCTTCCACAGAAAACCAGATCTGGAAAGCCAGATGGAGCCAGATGTGAAGAGCGGGCGAAGGGAGACGCCTCGGAAGGTGCCGCTGGCGGGGACTTTCCCAAGGAGCTGCTACATCCCCGCTGCCGAGATGCAGCCACCTCTGCAGGGATGGAGCGTGGCAGCTGTTTATACAGGGTTCGCCCAGCCAGCACGGAGTTCCTCTCGAGTGGGGAGAGAGTGTGGTCTAATGGTGAGCACTGCCCCCCCCCCTGCAGGACTCCTGGGTTCTGTGTGCCCTCTGCTCTCTCTGTGCCTCGCTTTAACCACTCGTACAGGGGATAAGAATATTTAGCAGCTCCTCGGACAGGTTAGGAGGCAGCGTTAGTGGCCGAATAGCGCCCTGAGATCCTCAGATGAAAGACACTACACAAAAAGGCAGCCATCCATGACATTGCCGACCACTGTTCGTCAGCAGACCTCAAGGCAGGGCAGTACCGTTATCCCCATTTTACAGATGGGGAAACTGAGGTGACGTCTGCACAGCAAAGAAAAACCCTGGGGCTGTCCCGTGCCAGCTAACTTGGGCACACAGGCAGTGCGCACTGCCCGTGCAGTGCACACTGCCCATGCAGTGCACACTGCACATATTGCAGCATTGACTTCTGGGCTCAGGCTCTGGGACTCTCCCACTGCACAGGGTTCTAAAAAGCTGGCTCCAGCCTGAGCCCAGACATCTACACACCAGCCCGAGCCCCGAGAGCCCAAAGCAGCCGGCCCGGGCCAGCTGCAGGGGTCCAGTTGCCATGTAAACCCTATGACACAATGAGGTGACATGATTCACACCAGGTCAGCCATTTTAACCAGGGGCAGAGTCAGGAAGAGACCCCAGGGCAGAATGCTGCAGCCAGTCGAACGATGCGCCCGCCGGATCCGCCCACTCACGCCACCGTACCTCCTCCGAGACTGTCACACACACGAATTCCCCTACATACGACAGAATGAAGTAGCTGATGGGGGATCGTTGGGGGAAGTCAGAGAGCTGAATGTAATTAAGCAGGTCGTAGCTGCAAGGAAAGCACAAGGGAAGCGGGAAACATTACACTCCATTGCCTTCGTTCCCCTTTCAGTCTCTCCCTGAGGACGAAAAGCCTGGTAGTAAACCCTTTACATTTGGCACTGTCTCTGGGTCTGGCTCTCCTAGCAGACAGTGGCCCCTCCGGTCTGTCCCCTGATCTGTTCCATTTGTATTGGCTGTAACTGCCACATCTGGAACCTTCACAAGTGGCTGATTGTTTTGCAATGGTTGTATGGTTTCCCGCACAGCTCTGCCAACGCACCGTAGGGTGAAACCCACCCCCCGAGTCGGCAAAGGCCTCGGGTAGGGCATGGATTCCATTCCAGCTGTATTGGAAGTGTGGTGCATGCTTTGTGCTGACTCTCTGCACGGGAGGTGAATTTCATCCTCGGGGTGCTGTGCAAATCCGGAGGGATCTCGCGGACCGATGCAATTGAGATCAGAATTGGGTTCAGAGCTTTGGGTTACGATTCTTTGAAATAGTGATTTTTGAGTGCCCCCGTTTGGGGGCTGATTTTCAAAGCAAACGCGGGGGACAGGGGGTTCGTCACTTTCTGAAAATCAGACCTCTTTATCGTGCCCCTGCAATCACCCATCTCTTGAAAATCTCAGCCTTGGTTTTTAAAATGTCTCATCTGAAGGACCCAAGCATGGCACTCGACTTACCCACTTCGCACTGCTGGGGCGAGCTGTGATTCTGAGGCCCCACCTAACACCCTAGTCCTGCAGCTGGGTCCATGTGCACCTACTCCCTAATGCATGTGAATGGTGCTGGTTATAATAACTGGGCCTAGAAATCTACCTGAGTTGCGAGTTCAACTCTAAAACGTGAGTTAGGTTCGGAAGACATCACAATAACCTACAATGACAAACGTAAATAGGAAAAGGAACGGAAGGTAGGCAGACTGAATTAGCCCAGGCGAAAGGCCGACTGATATGACTGAAGGAATCTGTTAAATCAGTTAAAACGGGTTGGCAGCCTTTCAGCAGTGGTGTGGCGTGTCTTCATTGATTCTCTCTGATTTAAGGTTTCGCGGGCCAGTCATACATTTTAACATTTTTAGAAGGTCTCTTTCTATACGTCTATAATATAGAACTAAACTATTGTTGTATGTAAAGTAAATAAGGCTTTAAAATGTTTAAGAAACTTAATTTAAAATTAAATTAAAATGCAGAGCTCTCAGACCGGTGGCCAGGACCCGGGCAGTGTGAGTGCCACTGAAAATCAGCTCGCGTGCCGCCTTCGGCACCTGTGCCATAGGTTGCCTACCCCGGGTTAAAATCATGCCTGGCAAACAAGCAAAGTGTGGAACCAACTCATCAGCTGCATCCCTGAAAACCAGAGATCGATACAGACTTTGTTCTCACCTTTGTAAAATAACATTGCCCCAGATGTAGAAGATTGTGCTGAATGGGTTGTAGGAGAGCCCCCTGGGGATCAGCAGGTAATCCGTGTATTCTTCCAGGCCCAGCAACATCACAAACCCTTTCTCAGTGTCTGCAAAGGAAAATGGGGGGGAACCTGCTCAGAGTGGGTCTTCTGCAGGAGCCGTGAGGTCGGAGTTCAGAGAAGAGCAGCAGAAGCAAAGGATCAGGCTGCAAGGAGATTTCCGGGGTATTGTTACACTGAAAGATGGTAATGGGCTAAGGCTTTGATCTAAAGACAATCCTGGGCCTCATTAAAGCTAACAGGGGAGCCAAGCAGTCTTTCAGACCCAACGGAAGCAGCAGTTGAGTCTCTTTAAGTAACAGAGAGCCACAAACGAGAAGGGACTGCCCAAGCCATGGGGCAGGTCAGAGGCAGGGGCTGCCTCTTGCCTGGCTGCCAAGGCAGGGGCTAGGAGATTAGTTTGCAGTCTGTGTGTTGGAGGAGAAAACTGAGCAAAGCACTTGTGGGCATGAACATTAGGAGGAAGCAGAGAGACACTAATTCTTGGGCACAGAGCCCGCTGGAGGGGCAGACGTGGATTTTGGAGCAAGGCAAGCTGCCTGCTGCTGTCTGTTTCACCTGTGCTCAGGGAAACAAGACTTTGTGGACACTCTTTGTAAACAAAGAAGGTTGCACTGAGAACAGACCTGATTCATTGCATCGATTTCTCCTCAGAATGAGCTCTGCAAGGCTAATGCTCCGGTCAAAGAGGCAACATTATTCCTGTTACAGAAGCACCTAAGAACTGCCCATGAGATCAGGGCCACACTGCGCTAGGGGCTGCACAGTCATGTAACAGAGAAGACAATGCTTGCCCAGAGAGCTCACAATCTAGGGTCTGTGACCCAAGAGCTAGTAGCTATGTTGGCTCTGATTCACCGCTGTGTTGCTCCTGGTTTGCACAAGTGGAGCTTTGCCAACGTGGTGTAAAGCAGGGGTAATGCAGTGGTGAACTAGGCCTGTAGAGGTGGGATAATCAGTGTGGGAGATGAGGGGCTTGTCTATACATGGTAGCTATTTTGCAATATCTAATTCCGGTCAATTTCCCCATGGACACTCATTCTAGATTAAGAGTGCCTTTTTCTGCTTGTCTACATGGGGACAATTGGGAAAGTTAATCCAAATTAAATTCTAATGTGAATTAGTTAAAATGCATTAAGCCCCTGTGTGGATGCTCTTAATCTGAATTAAAGTGAGGCCATGTCTACACTATGGGGACAATAGTAGTGTATTTCTTCACATCTCAGAGCGCCATAGCTGTTGACCAAAATTTGAAGTGTAGACCAGGCCTGACTCTAATTTCACTTTGGAAGTGAGTTCAGTGAATCCAAATGAAGGCCACTTTTATTCTGAATCAGAGCATCCACGTGGGGGTTTAATGTGTTTTAACCAAGGGCTTGTCAGTACTAACAGGCAGCTTACGGTGTAAATCTACCTCACACTAGCCTGCCGTGCACCAACTCTCCATGTGGATCCCGCTGTCTCACTCCAAAAATTCCCCAGTGTGCTGTGATCTTCTCCCCTTCAAAGCCGGGTAGACTGAGAGAGAGACACTGAGGCATTGAGAGAGACGCTTGGCAGAGCCCTGCAGGGAGCAATCATGCTCTGGGTTTGCAGGGGGTATGGACTGGGAGAGCCGGCCGCACTCTCCAATCTATGGCGTCTACGAGGATCTCTCTGCCTCTCCCGTCAAAGCCTGTTAGAATGTTCCAGGTGGGTTCTTACCTTTGGGTATGAAGCGAGGGATGGAGTACAACGTCCAGAAATCTCCATCGGCTGCGAGCAAACAGACATGGGAATGACGAGTTACAGCCGTGGCTGTTTATTACGTGAACTCACCTTGTTAAATCTTCGTACGTACCTGGCCCCCGGTACCACAGAATCAGAACCTTTCCTGCGTTTAGCTCAAGGGTGGGCAAACTCTTTGGCCCGAGGGCTGCATTGGGGTTGCAAAACTGTATGAAGGGCCGGGTAGGGAAGGCTGTGCCTCCTCCAACAGCCTGGCCCCCGCCCCCTCTCCGCCCTCTTCCACTTCCCACCCCCTGACTGCCCCCCTCAGAACTCCCGACCCATCCAACCCCCCCTGCTCCCTGTCCCCTGACTGCCCTCTCTCAGGACCCGACGCCCCTAGCCATTCACTAGATAATAATCATTTTCATTTGCTACTCACCTGGACTGGGCTAGCTGGGCAAAGGCAGCCCCAGAGCCATTCCGTTCTCCTCCATGGTCCAATTATTAGATCATCACTCTAACACCCGAGATAAACCAACACCTTCTGCGAGCTAATGCCCTCCTGAGGCCCTTCCCTGCTGAGCACTGGGGCTAGCAGGGTCTGACAACATATTCTGCCCCCCTCAGCACAGCCCACTTAGGGACCTGATTTGCAGCATGTGAACCTCAGCGTCGCTCCACAGACTTCGATGGAAGGACGCTGATTCACAGCAGCTGGCTTTACGCTTGTATCGGTCCAGAACGACAGCCCGACCTTGATCGTAGGCCATGATGTAGTAATCGGACTTGCTGCTCTTTTTCTTCCCTTCCACCAGCAGCACAATCACCTCCTTTTCCGTGATGTAGACAGCCCAGAGGATCGCGCAAGAAACTGAAAGTGGAGAGAGAGAAAGAGAGAGGCAGAAAAATCTTTCCAAACGGCTCTTTCTAAATATCTCTGTGGCGATGATTTGGAATAAGCAACAGTCTCCTCAGCTGGTGTAACATGTCACTGCTTCATTGTACCAGTGTGCCAGATGAGCAGCCACTGTTCCAGAATTGCACCAGTGTTCCAGAATTGTATCGGTGTTCCAACGTACCAGTGTTCTAGAACTGCATCAGCGTTCCATTCTACCAGTGTTCCAGAATTGTATCGGTGCTCCAATGTACCAGTGTTCCAGAACTGCATCACCGTTCCATTCTACCAGTGTTCCAGAATTGCCTCAGCGTTCCATTGTACCAGTGTTCCACAATTGCACCAGTGTTCCATTGCACCAGAGTTCCAGAATTGTACCAGTGTTCCACAATTGTCTCAGTGTTCCAGGATTGCACCAGCGTTCCATTGTACCAGTGTTGCAGAATCGGAGCCAGAGTTCCAAATGAGGTCATCTGGAACACTGGCTCCAATTCTGGTCCCCCATGCTCAAGAAAGATGGATTCAAATGGGAACCGGTGCAGAAGAGGAGGATGATCAGGGGACTGGAGAGCCAATCTCTTGAAAGGAGGGAGAGAGCTTGTTTTGCCTGGCAAACGGCAGGTTGAGGTTATGTCTAGACTTAAAATGGGAGAGGCTCTTCAGTCACTGTAGTTAATTCACCGCCCACAGAGGTGGTAGCTATGAAGAATTCTTCCCTTGAGCTAGCACTGTCTACACTGGGGGAGAGGTCGACTGGACTAGGTCTCTCAGGGGTGTGGGTTTTTCACACGTGGCCATGCTAAGATAAGTTTTCAGTGTAGACCAGCCCTGAGAGGGGATTGGATTGCTTTCCATGGCGATGGCATCGGAAACGGAGGGGAAGAACATGTCCAGGAGGGTGGAGATGAGAAGCAGGTGTCTAGCCCTCCGAGGAGGGAACAGCCTCCAGATAGGAGCAGTGAGGGGCAAAGAACCAAACTGGCTGGACGATGGAGCTCGATTGGTGTCTGACTGGGGTGATACGGCAGGAGCCCCTTGCAGTCCTGTGCTCCTCTGATTCAGGGAGGCGGCAGCAGCTGAGGAGCCAGCTCGCGTTTTGTGGTTTAAATAATTTTTGACTCCTGAAGCTGGGAGCTGGAGCCTTCATTCATGGATTTGTTTGGGGACTCACGGCCAAGCCTTTTCTCTGTAACAGACCTCCCCTCCCCCAATTAATCCCAACACAACAGGAGCCCCAGACCTTAACAGCCAGGCTCTACCCCAAGGTCGAACAGCCAGTCAATGGCAGGGCTGCGAATGGACCCAGGAGTCCCGAGGGCCTTCCAGTCCCTCTGCTGCAACCACTAGGCCCCACTCCCTTTCCAGAGTTGGGAACAGAAACCAGGCATCCTGACTTCCAGCCCCCTCTGCTCCAACCACTAGGCTCAAATGTTATAATTTTGTGAGGCTCCTGCACGGCACCATGTAAACGTTGGGCCAGAACCTCAGCCGGTGTAAACCAGAACAGAGCTGAGCCTATGCCGATTTCAATGGCGCTGCAGCCAATTTATCTCCGATGAGGATCTGGCCCCACTGAGTCCAATGGAGCGACTCCCATTAGTACCAGCTGGGGATCTGTTAAGTAGGGACCCTGAGGAACACAAGGACCCAAAAGGCACTTACTGTTCAAATGTTCACACACTGTCTTCCTCCCCTTGGCGTGTGATTCGGGAAACCGAACGGCTCCATCTGGATGGGAGAAAAGAGCTGCAGGGCTTCGGCCAGTCGGGCCAGTGGCCCCCAACACATGTGTGCAGCAGTGGCGTAGCCAGCATGGGATATTTGGGTGGGCCAGCAATTACAGAGGGCTGGGAGGGCAGGAGGAATAGGGGCCCCACCTCCCCGCACCCCCTGCCCTGCTCCGCCAACCTGCCTGGCATTCTAGCCAGGGCGTGGGGTCTTGCCCTGCTCCACCCACCCAGCCCCGTGCCCTGACCCTGCTCCCCAGTTGGAGCGCCGGGCAGGTAGGCGGAGTGGGGCAAGTGCTTGGGCCAGAGCAGAGCTGGGGCTGGGGGTGGCCTGGATACTAAGTGGTGGGCCATGGCCCACCCAGGCCCACCTGTGGCCACGCCCCTGGTGTGCAATTGACTTGTACCTATCAATCACGCAGCACTTTAGCTGTCTCCTGGCTAAGGCACCAGGAGGAAGGACGGCTTTCTGGCTCAGGCTGGGACTCAGGAGATCTGACCCTGGGCTAGTCACTGCATCTACCAGGGCCTCAGTTCCCCACCCATAACGTGGGGATAACAGTCCCTTCCATGTCTGCCTTGTCTCTCCTGTGCGTCTGCGCAGCACTCGGCACAAAGGGCCCCTGACCTTGGTTGGGGTCTGTGTAGTGCCCGGCACGACGGGGGTCTGGATCTCAGACGTGGGCTGTGCAGTGCCTGGCACAGTGACGGGCCTGATACACACAGTAATAATAACAACAGATGTGGCCCTTCAGGCAATGCAAGCTGCAAAACTTTAACAGCTGCCACTTCTTTGTATGCAGGGTGGGCTCCTCTCCCCTGGCTATCAGTCCAGCTCCCTTCACCAGCACTAAATGTGGCACCAGCGGCTGACGGAGCAATAAACACGCTGAGGGGGTGGCTGTCAGCCTGTGGGACACAGGGGCAGGTCCTCAGCTGAACCAGCACAGCTCCCGGGGCGAATGAGCTGGCCCGCACGTCATACCGCGAATGGTGCCAAGGAAGAATTCTCCTTCTTGCACGCCCCCTCCAAGAGCAATCACGAACTCGGAGCCGTTGTGAGGGAAGGGCACAGGGTTTAACCGGGACACGCAGATGTTGTTCAGCACACGAGTCCAGAGGCCTGGAGGGAAGAGAGAGACTCTGTCTTAGGTCATACAGCCCCATCACCCAGTCTTTGACGCACTGATCCTCGAGGTACCCCTGCGCTATCATTCCTGTGTTGCAGACAGGGAACTAAGGTCCGGAGAAGCTAAGTGACACCCAAGGTAACAGAAGAACTCTATGACAAATTACATTTTCCCACCTCCCAGGCTGGTTCCCTAACCACTAGGCCTCCTTCTCCTCTGGGTGGGGAGGCTGATGGGTCTTGGCCATCTCCAGCTTCTCTTACCGGATCCCGGCACAGGAAGAGAAAGGACTGAATAGTTCCCAGTGAAGTAATAGACCAGCTGGTTCTGGCGGAGAAGGAGCACGCTTTCTGTAGCGATGGCATCGAAAATGGAGGAGGAGAACGAGTCCAGGGGGCAGTTCACGGACCCGATCCAGCAGCTGTCGATCCCCACCTGAAGCACAGAGAGGACAAATGAGGGGCAGCAGGCCCAATCCTGATCTCAGCTAGGGGCCAATCCTGCTCCCATTTCAATTAGTGGTAAAGCTCCCAGGGCCTGTTCCCCAAGCCTTGTCATTGACCCCAGTGCCACGCAGGCATTCCCAGGTCTGAAAGGCAGCGTTTCACGCTCACTTCCCACTGCTGTAAATAAATTCACAACTTGGCACAGACTCTCCCTGGGGACCCCGCCTGGGTCTGGCCCACGGTTCTTGGGCTGACCAGACTTCTCCAGCTGCCCCACCGGCTGTGTCTTGTTTAACTGCCCCTCTCTCTGCCTGGCTCTGTAATCTTTTGAGGGAGGTGATCACGCACCATATTTCTGACTGTTCCCTTCGGCTAACTTGGTTTTTACTGCTGTAAATCACTTGTTGCAAAACACTCCTGTTGCACTCAGTCCAGCTTAGTTCAGATTCCTATTCAGGGACTTTCACACCTGAACCACCAACACAAGGCAGCCAAGGAAGGAGACACGGTGCACGGAGACCCAAGTCACCAGGGATTTCATTAGTGCAGGAATGGGCCCAGTGGAAGCCAGATCCGAATCTGGGATCTGCTGGGGTAAACTGCTGCGGTCAATAGAGCGCTGCTGATTGACACCAGCTAAGGATCTGGTCCCTGACATTTCACTGACAATGCAATGATCATGTTTCCATGGAAGGGATCACTGTAGCAAGAAGGCCAGATTTCGACCTCATGGCAATTGGACGCCAGAGTAACATTACTGACTTCAGGGGCCTATCTCCTGATTCGCACCGAAGGGAATGAGATCAGAACCAGAGCTGGTAGCGAATATCGATTTAAGGGTGTAATATGCTTCCGGATGAAAGGGGCAAAATAAACATATGTTACATTACTGTTGTTAAATCAAAAGTACGGTACCAGAGGCTAGGTTGCCGTTTTACTAGCTGCTGCTGCTTCATAACACCCCTCTCATCACTATACCAGATTCCTCGCTGGATCTGGGTCTAGAACCCTGGAGTCCTGACTCCCAGGCTCCTGCTTCTATCTCCGCTTCCCTCTCTTGTAAACTGAGCCGGCCTGATGTGAAATCAGAGCATGCACAGAACCACGTGACACCACGGCAGCATTATCAGACAAGGGCTCCAATTCTGATCTCTGTGCCTGTCACCGGTGTAACCCTGCGGTCACGTCCCTCCTATTTCAATGGGAACGGGATCGAACGGTAACTGGCAGAGGCCTGCCATTGCGGCCGCCTTCTGAAGGGACCCAAGCCCCCGTTCCCGGCTCTCTTTACCTCCACAGCAGTGAAATCCGCAAACTCCGAGTCTGAAACCAGAATGATTTTGTAACCTTGGAATCCCCCGAGGATCAGCACAGGGGCTTGATTGACGGTGGACCAAATGGGACGGGACCGGCTGTCCAGTGAGATCATCTCCCCCAGTGATGTAACCTAGAACAGCAGTTCCAAACTTTCCACCACGGTCAGCCACCAACTGCATTTGGGCTAGTTTTGCAAGCCACACAGAGTCCAAATTTGTGGGAGGAGGCCCACACAATCATACGCCGGCATCCTTCTTCTCCTTCGCTGCCACCTCTGCCACCTCCTCACCCCGATGAAGGGGCACCAACCGCCCTCCGCAGCACCCTCTGCCCTGACACCACAACTCCAGCCGCTCCTCTGACATGCCCGGGCCAAACCTGCGCGGGGCCATGATCCCATGCCCCAGGTGGCAACGCCCACAGGGGGGAGCTGAGCCCAGCCCCGTGGGACAGGAACCACTGCTGCGGGGTGAATACAGGGTGGCTTGCTGTGACAAAGTGGGAATTTTCTGTAATATTTTTAGGAAGCCGACGTGTGCCTCAGTTTCCCTCGTATTTCACATGGCTGTGCAGTCAGGGGGAAAAGGACTGTTTGCTCTCAGGGCAGGCTCAGAGACATAGAATCATAGAACAGAATCATAGAATCTCAGGGTTGGAAGAGACCTCAGGAGGTCACCTAGTCCAACTCCCTGCTCAAAGCAGGACCAACACCAACTAGGTATGAATGCCGCCTGGCTGTCCAAGCCTGAATGGGTCATTAACAAAAGGACAGGCTTGGCTGACCCCATATCAATGGAGAATCTTCTCAGGCAAACCCAATCACAGGACGTTGATGCTAGCAACCCGCAGCACAGAGGGAGATGCATTTTCCCACCTCTCAGCAGGGCAGCTAGGCAACATCCCCCAGCTGGAGAACAAAGGACTTGAGAGGCGGCTGCTGGAAGGAGTCAGGGCTTTCCCCAGGAAACCGATGGAGAGAGAACAGCACTTGAACATGGGGTCAGTTCTCTGGCTGCTCTACGGACTTCCTGGGCTGTTCTGACCTAGCCGTTTGAGTGTCACTGCAAATGCTGGGGGAGGTGCGTTCATCTCTGCAGAGTGGGCAAAGCCCTGCTAGGAGATTTTCTCAGCTGGACTTGCAGGGCAGAGCGCATGAGATGAAGTAGGGGGACCGGCTCCCCCGAGGTTCGGTCAGGAGGCGGTGAGGCCACGTGGCTCCCCCAGTGGAGTGGGACCCCCTGGGGGACTGGCACACCGAAGGGGTTCCTCCTAGAGATGGAGGCCTAGCACTGATCCGGTGGATCCCTGACACTTGCTCTCCAGCCTCCAGCACATACCCTAGGGTCCCCTTTCACACTGGGCCCTCAACCCATCTAGAACCTTCCCGCAACCCACTGGTGGATCAGGACCCATCGTTCAGGAACCACTGACCCAGCCAGAAGGTGCCAATGGCAGCAGAGGAGGAAAGGCCAGGGTGCATGTCTTCTTGTTTCTCACCTTGGCACTCTGGTCATGTCTACACTACTGCTTAGGTCGCTCAGGGGTGTGAAAAAAACACCCCCCGAGAGCGTCCGGCTGACATAGCTAGCACCGCTCGTGGGGTGGGTTTATGATGTCCATGGGAGAGCTCTCTCCCGTTGGCACTGAGCGGCTACACGAGCGGTCTGACGGTGGCTCGGCTGCAGCGGTACAGTTGTGTGTAAGCTCACTAGTGTAGACGTGGCGTAAGGGTGTGTCTATACCGCAGTCAGGGTGTGTGACCATAGCTTGTGCAGCACACCCCAGCTAGCTTTAATCTAGCTAGCACGGGGACCAATAGCAGGGAAGCTGTGGCAGGATGAGCATCAGCACCGGCTACCGCCTAAGTAAATACCCAGACTTCCAACCAGGCTTGGTAGAGAAGCAATGGTGCCTAGTGGTTAGAGCCCTAAACTGGCACTTAGCCAACCTGGAGTCTATTCCTGGCTCTGCTCCTGGCCGGCTGGGTGACTTTGGGCAAGTCACGTTCCCTCGTCTGTGCCTCAGTTTCCCATCTCTAAAATGGGGATAAAGCACTTTGAGAGCTACAGATAAAAAGCACCATGAAAGAGTTTGGTGTTGTTATTCTAACTCATGTTAAAACTACTCTGTCTTCTCTAGGGTTTTACCTCGTATTCAGTAACACGAGTTAAGAACACTGCTTTTTTTCTAGCAAACACAATCCCTTTACCACAATTTACCTTCTCTCCTAGGGAAGATTGTAAACCGGTCTCAGTTTCCTTCATGTAGCCGTTAATATTCATAACAAATCTGTAAACAGTGAAGAAAAACTGATTTATAAAGAATACCTTTGCCCGGATTCATTTAAAAAATTGTCGTACGGGCCAGGGGCGTTTCCCACAATGCTTCTGTGCTTGAATGGAGTCATATCTTGAGGTGCAGGGCTAGCCCACAGCTGGGAAGATCCCAACTGCTTCCCATGGACCACCTGTCTTAATATCACCAGCTGTTTGGAGATTTCCACAGGCCAAACATTTGCTCCGCAGCAGGGCTAAGAGCTGACCCTCTCCTGGCCAGCTGCCGTATGAGGGGTCTGAGCTGTATTCTCTCTCTAAACGCAGGGCACCACCTATTCCTCAACGGACCCAGTCCAGGGAGGTTCTGAGTACCCCCAAAAAGGAACTGAGAACCACCAACCGTCTTTAAAGTCAAGTGTGGTACAAATGTCCAGGGAGCATGGACAGATGGATAGACAGACAGACAGACACAGACAGAAAGCCATGTATGGGGATGGATAGATAGATAGAATAATTGTATCATTTATCTATCCCCTTATAGAGCTAGATCCATCTAGCCCCATACATTATCTATCTATCTATCTATCGCCACACCCCCCATCTATCTATCTATCTATCCTAGGACCAACACGGCTCACACGCCACTGCAAATATCTATTTAGCTGTCACACAGATGCCCGGGGTGGGTGGGGTGGATGGACGGCTGGATCTCCTCAGGTCTGTATTCCATCTGTACAGCGCTACACACACTGATGACGTGCCATCAATCATTACATCAGAGTCATCCCAGAAGGTCGAAGGGCAGAAGCCCAATTTTCCCTCTCTGCAGGTCCCCTTTAGGGAGGAGGGCAGCTGCCATCTCCCTCCACTTCAGCAGCTCTCCAACCCCTTGCAGGTTACTGAGGCAGCCCTGTGGGTCCTGGCCCGTCCCTGCCACAAGTGGAACAAAGGGCACCCGGGCAGCACCAGCCCTGCTCACCTCTTGTTGTCCACCTCAAGGCCCAGGCCATTGCTCTTTACCAGGACCTCCGTCACCACGCTCCTCTTCGTCATTGGCATGGGCGTGTACCAGCACATCCGGCAAACCTCTCCGCTGGCACAAGGCCCTGCCGGTGCCCGAGAGACAAAGAGATACCCCCACGAGGCTTGGACCCTCTCACATGAGCGGGGCAGGGCTGGTTCTCAGTCACCCCACTCCTGCGCTTGGGACAGGGACGGGGCAAAGGCGGCTTTAAACCCTTTGGACGACCCATAGTCTGGGGCTGCGCCAAGCCCGGCCCAGCCTCTGGTGTAAGTTAGAGCAGCCTTGGGGAAAGGCTTGATCTGCCCCCTACCCCCAGGTCGGACGGTTGCTCTCTGCCTCCCCATCCATCTGTCTTGCTCTCGTGGCTGCAGCAGCTCCTCACTTCCTCCAACAAACAAGGAAGAAGCCAGGGACCAAAGGAAAACGCCTAACTCCTTTCTCTCTG